>NW_028154605.1:200000-212500 GCF_965231275.1 Zosterops lateralis
CTGCTGTCCGCGGCCGGACTTAGTTCCTACCTAGGGAAGCGGTGGGTAGACCTGCTCTCCGCGGCCGGACTCGGTTCCTGCCTAGGGAAGCGGTGGGAAGACCCGCTCTCCGCGGCCGGACTTAGTTCCTGCCTAGGGAAGCGGTGGGTAGACCTGCTCTCCGCGGCCGGACTCGGTTCCTGCCTAGGGAAGCGGTGGGAAGACCCGCTCTCCGCGGCCGGACTTAGTTCCTGCCTAGGGAAGCGGTGGGTAGACCTGCTCTCCGCGGCCGGACTTAGTTCCTGCCTAGGGAAGCGGTGGGTAGACCTGCTGTCCGCGGCCGGCCTCGCTTCCGGGGTAGACCTGCTCTCCGCGGCCGGACTCGGTTCCTGCCTAGGGAGGCTGTGGGTAGACCTGCTGTCCGCGGCCGGCCTCGCTTCCGGGGTAGACCTGGTCTCCGCGGCCGGACTCGGTTCCTGCCTAGGGAGGCTGTGGGTAGACCTGCTGTCCGCGGCCGGCCTCGGTTCCTGCCTAGGGAAGCGGTGGGTAGACCTGCTCTCCGCGGCCGGACTTAGTTCCTGCCTAGGGAGGCTGTGGGTAGACCTGGTCTCCGCGGCCGGACTCAGTTCCCGGCCGCTGGCTCCCGAGGTAGACCTAGTCTCCGAGGCCGGACTTGGTTCCTGCCTAGGGAAGCGGTGGGTAGACCTGCTCTCCGCGGCCGGACTTGGTTCCTGCCTAGGGAAGCTGTGGGTAGACCTGCTCTCCGCGGCCGGACTCAGTTCCCGGCCGCTGGCTCCCGAGGTAGACCTGGTCTCCGCGGCAGGACTTGGTTCCTGCCTAGGGAAGCTGTAGGTAGACCTGCTCTCCGCGGCCGGCCTCGCTTCCGGGGTAGACCTGCTGTCCGCGGCCGGACTTAGTTCCTACCTAGGGAAGCGGTGGGTAGACCTGCTGTCCGCGGCCGGACTTGGTTCCTGCCTAGGGAAGCGGTGGGTAGACCTGCTCTCCGCGGCCGGACTTAGTTCCTGCCTAGGGAAGCTGTGGGTAGACCTGCTCTCCGCGGCCGGACTTAGTTCCTGCCTAGCGAAGCGGTGGGTAGACCTGCTCTCCGCGGCCGGACTTAGTTCCTTCCTAGGGAGGCTGTGGGTAGACCTGCTCTCCGCGGCCGGACTTGGTTCCTGCCTAGGGAAGCTGTGGGTAGACCTGCTCTCCGCGGCCGGACTTAGTTCCTTCCTAGGGAGGCTGTGGGTAGACCTGCTCTCCGCGGCCGGACTCAGTTCCCGGCCGCTGGCTCCCGAGGTAGACCTGCTCTCCGCGGCCGGACTTGGTTCCTGCCTAGGGAAGCTGTGGGTAGACCTGCTCTCCGCGGCCGGACTCAGTTCCTGCCTAGGGAGGCTGTGGGTAGACCTGCTCTCCGCGGCCGGCCTCGCTTCCGGGGTAGACCTGGTCTCCGCGGCCGGACTTAGTTCCTGCCTAGGGAAGCTGTGGGTAGACCTGCTCTCCGCGGCCGGACTCAGTTCCCGGCCGCTGGCTCCCGAGGTAGACCTGGTCTCCGCGGCAGGACTTGGTTCCTGCCTAGGGAAGCTGTGGGTAGACCTGCTCTCCGCGGCCGGACTCAGTTCCCGGCCGCTGGCTCCCGAGGTAGACCTGGTCTCCGCGGCCGGACTTAGTTCCTGCCTAGGGAGGCTGTGGGTAGACCTGCTGTCCGCGGCCGGCCTCGCTTCCGGGGTAGACCTGGTCTCCGCGGCCGGACTTGGTTCCTGCCTAGGGAGGCTGTGGGCAGACCTGCTGTCCGCGGCCGGATTTAGTTCCTGCCTAGGGAGGCTGTGGGTAGAACTGCTCTCCGCGGCCGGACTCAGTTCCCGGCCGCTGGCTCCCGAGGTAGACCTGGTCTCCGAGGCCGGACTTGGTTCCTGCCTAGGGAAGCGGTGGGTAGACCTGGTCTCCGCGGCCGGACTTAGTTCCTGCCTAGGGAGGCTGTGGGTAGACCTGCTCTCGGCGGCCGGACTTAGTTCCTGCCTAGGGAGGCTGTGGGTAGACCTGGTCTCCGCGGCCGGACTTAGTTCCTGCCTAGGGAGGCTGTGGGTAGACCTGCTCTCCGCGGCCGGACTCAGTTCCCGGCCGCTGGCTCCCGAGGTAGACCTGGTCTCCGCGGCAGGACTTGGTTCCTGCCTAGGGAAGCTGTGGGTAGACCTGCTCTCCGCGGCCGGCCTCGCTTCCGGGGTAGACCTGGTCTCCGCGGCCGGACTTAGTTCCTGCCTAAGGGAAGCGGTGGGTAGACCTGCTCTCGGCGGCCGGACTTAGTTCCTGCCTAGGGAGGCTGTGGGTAGACCTGCTGTCCGCGGCCGGCCTCGCTTCCGGGGTAGACCTGCTCTCCGCGGCCGGACTTGGTTCCTGCCTAGGGAGGCTGTGGGTAGACCTGCTCTCCGCGGCCGGACTCAGTTCCCGGCCGCTGGCTCCCGAGGTAGACCTGGTCTCCGCGGCCGGACTTGGTTCCTGCCTAGGGAAGCTGTGGGTAGACCTGCTCTCCGCGGCCGGACTTAGTTCCTGCCTAGGGAAGCTGTGGGTAGACCTGCTCTCCGCGGCCGGACTCAGTTCCCGGCCGCTGGCTCCCGAGGTAGACCTGGTCTCCGAGGCCGGACTTGGTTCCTGCCTAGGGAGGCTGTGGGTAGACCTGCTCTCCGCGGCCGGACTTAGTTCCTGCCTAAGGGAAGCGGTGGGTAGACCTGCTCTCCGCGGCCGGACTTAGTTCCTTCCTAGGGAGGCTGTGGGTAGACCTGCTCTCCGCGGCCGGACTTGGTTCCTGCCTAGGGAAGCGGAGGGTAGACCTGGTCTCCGCGGCCGGACTTAGTTCCTGCCTAGGGAGGCTGTGGGTAGATCTGCTCTCCGCGGCCGGACTTGGTTCCTGCCTAGGGAAGCGGAGGGTAGACCTGGTCTCCGCGGCCGGACTTAGTTCCTGCCTAGGGAGGCTGTGGGTAGACCTGCTCTCCGCGGCCGGCCTCGCTTCCGGGGTAGACCTGGTCTCCGCGGCCGGACTCAGTTCCCGGCCGCTGGCTCCCGAGGTAGACCTGGTCTCCGCGGCCGGACTTGGTTCCTGCCTAGGGAGGCTGTGGGCAGACCTGCTGTCCGCGGCCGGATTTAGTTCCTGCCTAGGGAGGCTGTGGGTAGAACTGCTCTCCGCGGCCGGACTCAGTTCCCGGCCGCTGGCTCCCGAGGTAGACCTGGTCTCCGAGGCCGGACTTGGTTCCTGCCTAGGGAAGCGGTGGGTAGACCTGCTCTCCGCGGCCGGACTTAGTTCCTGCCTAGGGAAGCTGTGGGTAGACCTGCTCTCCGCGGCCGTACTTAGTTCCTGCCTAGGGAGGCTGTGGGTAGACCTGGTCTCCGCGGCCGGACTTAGTTCCTGCCTAGGGAGGCTGTGGGTAGACCTGCTCTCGGCGGCCGGACTTAGTTCCTGCCTAGGGAGGCTGTGGGTAGACCTGGTCTCCGCGGCCGGACTTAGTTCCTGCCTAGGGAGGCTGTGGGTAGACCTGCTCTCCGCGGCCGGACTCAGTTCCCGGCCGCTGGCTCCCGAGGTAGACCTGGTCTCCGCGGCAGGACTTGGTTCCTGCCTAGGGAAGCTGTGGGTAGACCTGCTCTCCGCGGCCGGCCTCGCTTCCGGGGTAGACCTGGTCTCCGCGGCCGGACTTAGTTCCTGCCTAAGGGAAGCGGTGGGTAGACCTGCTCTCGGCGGCCGGACTTAGTTCCTGCCTAGGGAGGCTGTGGGTAGACCTGCTGTCCGCGGCCGGCCTCGCTTCCGGGGTAGACCTGCTCTCCGCGGCCGGACTTGGTTCCTGCCTAGGGAGGCTGTGGGTAGACCTGCTCTCCGCGGCCGGACTCAGTTCCCGGCCGCTGGCTCCCGAGGTAGACCTGGTCTCCGAGGCCGGACTTGGTTCCTGCCTAGGGAGGCTGTGGGTAGACCTGCTCTCCGCGGCCGGACTCAGTTCCCGGCCGCTGGCTCCCGAGGTAGACCTGGTCTCCGCGGCCGGACTTGGTTCCTGCCTAGGGAAGCTGTGGGTAGACCTGCTCTCCGCGGCCGGACTTAGTTCCTGCCTAGGGAAGCTGTGGGTAGACCTGCTCTCCGCGGCCGGACTCAGTTCCCGGCCGCTGGCTCCCGAGGTAGACCTGGTCTCCGAGGCCGGACTTGGTTCCTGCCTAGGGAGGCTGTGGGTAGACCTGCTCTCCGCGGCCGGACTTAGTTCCTGCCTAAGGGAAGCGGTGGGTAGACCTGCTCTCCGCGGCCGGACTTAGTTCCTACCTAGGGAAGCGGTGGGTAGACCTGCTGTCCGCGGCCGGACTTGGTTCCTGCCTAGGGAAGCGGTGGGTAGACCTGCTCTCCGCGGCCGGACTTAGTTCCTGCCTAGGGAAGCTGTGGGTAGACCTGCTCTCCGCGGCCGGACTTAGTTCCTGCCTAGCGAAGCGGTGGGTAGACCTGCTCTCCGCGGCCGGACTTAGTTCCTTCCTAGGGAGGCTGTGGGTAGACCTGCTCTCCGCGGCCGGACTCAGTTCCCGGCCGCTGGCTCCCGAGGTAGACCTGCTCTCCGCGGCCGGACTTGGTTCCTGCCTAGGGAAGCTGTGGGTAGACCTGCTCTCCGCGGCCGGACTTAGTTCCTTCCTAGGGAGGCTGTGGGTAGACCTGCTCTCCGCGGCCGGACTCAGTTCCCGGCCGCTGGCTCCCGAGGTAGACCTGCTCTCCGCGGCCGGACTTGGTTCCTGCCTAGGGAAGCTGTGGGTAGACCTGCTCTCCGCGGCCGGACTCAGTTCCTGCCTAGGGAGGCTGTGGGTAGACCTGCTCTCCGCGGCCGGCCTCGCTTCCGGGGTAGACCTGGTCTCCGCGGCCGGACTTAGTTCCTGCCTAGGGAAGCTGTGGGTAGACCTGCTCTCCGCGGCCGGACTCAGTTCCCGGCCGCTGGCTCCCGAGGTAGACCTGGTCTCCGCGGCAGGACTTGGTTCCTGCCTAGGGAAGCTGTGGGTAGACCTGCTCTCCGCGGCCGGACTCAGTTCCCGGCCGCTGGCTCCCGAGGTAGACCTGGTCTCCGCGGCCGGACTTAGTTCCTGCCTAGGGAGGCTGTGGGTAGACCTGCTGTCCGCGGCCGGCCTCGCTTCCGGGGTAGACCTGGTCTCCGCGGCCGGACTTGGTTCCTGCCTAGGGAGGCTGTGGGCAGACCTGCTGTCCGCGGCCGGATTTAGTTCCTGCCTAGGGAGGCTGTGGGTAGAACTGCTCTCCGCGGCCGGACTCAGTTCCCGGCCGCTGGCTCCCGAGGTAGACCTGGTCTCCGAGGCCGGACTTGGTTCCTGCCTAGGGAAGCGGTGGGTAGACCTGCTCTCCGCGGCCGGACTTAGTTCCTGCCTAGGGAAGCTGTGGGTAGACCTGCTCTACGCGGCCGTACTTAGTTCCTGCCTAGGGAGGCTGTGGGTAGACCTGGTCTCCGCGGCCGGACTTAGTTCCTGCCTAGGGAGGCTGTGGGTAGACCTGCTCTCGGCGGCCGGACTTAGTTCCTGCCTAGGGAGGCTGTGGGTAGACCTGGTCTCCGCGGCCGGACTTAGTTCCTGCCTAGGGAGGCTGTGGGTAGACCTGCTCTCCGCGGCCGGACTCAGTTCCCGGCCGCTGGCTCCCGAGGTAGACCTGGTCTCCGCGGCAGGACTTGGTTCCTGCCTAGGGAAGCTGTGGGTAGACCTGCTCTCCGCGGCCGGCCTCGCTTCCGGGGTAGACCTGGTCTCCGCGGCCGGACTTAGTTCCTGCCTAAGGGAAGCGGTGGGTAGACCTGCTCTCGGCGGCCGGACTTAGTTCCTGCCTAGGGAGGCTGTGGGTAGACCTGCTGTCCGCGGCCGGCCTCGCTTCCGGGGTAGACCTGCTCTCCGCGGCCGGACTTGGTTCCTGCCTAGGGAGGCTGTGGGTAGACCTGCTCTCCGCGGCCGGACTCAGTTCCCGGCCGCTGGCTCCCGAGGTAGACCTGGTCTCCGCGGCCGGACTTGGTTCCTGCCTAGGGAAGCTGTGGGTAGACCTGCTCTCCGCGGCCGGACTTAGTTCCTGCCTAGGGAAGCTGTGGGTAGACCTGCTCTCCGCGGCCGGACTCAGTTCCCGGCCGCTGGCTCCCGAGGTAGACCTGGTCTCCGAGGCCGGACTTGGTTCCTGCCTAGGGAGGCTGTGGGTAGACCTGCTCTCCGCGGCCGGACTTAGTTCCTGCCTAAGGGAAGCGGTGGGTAGACCTGCTCTCCGCGGCCGGACTTAGTTCCTTCCTAGGGAGGCTGTGGGTAGACCTGCTCTCCGCGGCCGGACTTGGTTCCTGCCTAGGGAAGCGGAGGGTAGACCTGGTCTCCGCGGCCGGACTTAGTTCCTGCCTAGGGAGGCTGTGGGTAGATCTGCTCTCCGCGGCCGGACTTGGTTCCTGCCTAAGGGAAGCGGTGGGTAGACCTGCTCTCCGCGGCCGGACTTAGTTCCTTCCTAGGGAGGCTGTGGGTAGACCTGCTCTCCGCGGCCGGACTTGGTTCCTGCCTAGGGAAGCGGAGGGTAGACCTGGTCTCCGCGGCCGGACTTAGTTCCTGCCTAGGGAGGCTGTGGGTAGATCTGCTCTCCGCGGCCGGACTTGGTTCCTGCCTAGGGAAGCGGAGGGTAGACCTGGTCTCCGCGGCCGGACTTAGTTCCTGCCTAGGGAGGCTGTGGGTAGACCTGCTCTCCGCGGCCGGCCTCGCTTCCGGGGTAGACCTGGTCTCCGCGGCCGGACTTGGTTCCTGCCTAGGGAGGCTGTGGGTAGACCTGCTCTCCGCGGCCGGCCTCGCTTCCGGGGTAGACCTGGTCTCCGCGGCCGGACTTGGTTCCTGCCTAGGGAGGCTGTGGGTAGACCTGCTGTCCGCGGCCGGACTCAGTTCCCGGCCGCTGGCTCCCGAGGTAGACCTGGTCTCCGAGGCCGGACTTGGTTCCTGCCTAGGGAGGCCGTGGGTAGACCTGCTCTCCGCGGCCGGCCTCGGTTCCTGCCTAGGGAAGCGGTGGGTAGACCTGCTCTCCGCGGCCGGACTTAGTTCCTGCCTAGGGAGGCGGTGGGTAGACCTGCTGTCCGCGGCCGGCCTCGCTTCCGGGGTAGACCTGGTCTCCGCGGCCGGACTTAGTTCCTGCCTAGGGAGGCTGTGGGTAGACCTGCTGTCCGCGGCCGGACTCAGTTCCCGGCCGCTGGCTCTCGAGGTAGACCTGGTCTCCGCGGCCGGACTTGGTTCCTGCCTAGGGAGGCTGTGGGTAGACCTGCTCTCCGCGGCCGGACTTGGTTCCTGCCTAGGGAGGCTGTGGGTAGACCTGCTGTCCGCGGCCGGACTTAGTTCCTGCCTAGGGAAGCGGTGGGTAGACCTGCTCTCCGCGGCCGGACTTAGTTCCTGCCTAGGGAGGCTGTGGGTAGACCTGCTGTCCGCGGCCGGACTCGGTTCCTGCCTAGGGAAGCTGTGGGTAGACCTGCTCTCCGCGGCCGGACTCAGTTCCCGGCCGCTGGCTCCCGAGGTAGACCTGGTCTCCGCGGCAGGACTTGGTTCCTGCCTAAGGGAAGCGGTGGGTAGACCTGCTCTCCGCGGCCGGCCTCGCTTCCGGGGTAGACCTGGTCTCCGCGGCCGGACTTAGTTCCTGCCTAAGGGAAGCGGTGGGTAGACCTGCTCTCCGCGGCCGGACTTAGTTCCTTCCTAGGGAGGCTGTGGGTAGACCTGGTCTCCGCGGCCGGACTTGGTTCCTGCCTAGGGAGGCTGTGGGTAGACCTGCTGTCCGCGGCCGGACTCAGTTCCCGGCCGCTGGCTCCCGAGGTAGACCTCCTGTCCGCGGCCGGACTTAGTTCCTGCCTAGGGAAGCGGTGGGTAGACCTGCTCTCCGCGGCCGGACTCGGTTCCTGCCTAGGGAAGCTGTGGGTAGACCTGTTCTCCCCGGCTCGCCTTCCCGCCTGCCCGCCAAAGCCCGGGTAGCCCGGCTTGTCCCCGGGAGGGAAGAGGAGAGTCTTCGGGAGCTGGCGGCGTTCCCGCCGCCTCCGTGCCCGAACGGACGGCGGCCCGGCTCCCGGCCTCGATTTTTACTTCGCTCGCTCCCTTTCCCTGCTCCTCGCCCTGCCCCCGCTGTCGCTGGGCCAACTGCGTTCGTTGACGGGAGAAGAGCCGGGGGCGGGAAAAGTTTGAAAGTGGCGCCAGGGAGGCTGACGGTGGAGGGCGGGGCGCCCCCAACCGCTGAGGGGGGCGGGAGACGGCTGAAGGCAGCGCCAGGGAGGCTGACGGCGGAGGGCAGGGCGCCCTCCACCGTCGATGGGCGGCCGCGACAGCCGAGGCAGGGGCGGGGGCGGGGAGAGAGGGCATGCGAGAGTATGCGTGGGTGGATGGGTGCGTGCGCGTGTGCCTGCGTGCGCCCGTCTGTGGCGCTGTTGGCCGGAGTGGGGGGGTGGCCCGTCCGAGAGGGCGGCATCGGGATGTGAGCGTGTCGAGTGGGGGAGTCCGTCTCCGTCTGTGTGAAGGCGGGCTGAGGGCCGGCGGCCTCGTGCCGGCCCCGGGCGCCGCGGCCTCGGGTCCCAGCGGCCCGCTAGCCCCGCGCCGAGGGCCGAAGACCTCGGCGGACCGTGAAAGAACCGGCCCGAAAGCGGCCGCCCGCTTGCCGGCCGCCCGGCCACGGCCCCTGTCGGTGGGGGGAAGGGGCGAGGCGAGGCGAGCCGCGCCGGGTTCGGCCGCCCGTCCCTGCTGCCCCTCCCCGCTGTTCCCCCATAGGTTCTGGTGCAGGGGGGGGAGGGGGGGGGTGGGGGAAGGGGCGCCGTTTTGGTGGTTCGGCGCGTGAGCGGGCCGAGGGCAGGGCGCAGCCTGCCCAATCAGCTCGGCCGGGAGCGGTCCGGGCGCGAAAAGAAAACAGCTCGGGTTTGCCGAGCTCGTTTTCTTCCTGAAACCTTTCTTGTTGCGAGTGAGTGGGAGAGCCGTTCTTCCAGGAAATGAAAAAAAACCAAAAAAACCCCCTCAAAAAACCAAACCAAACCAAACCAAACCAAACCAAACAAAACAAAAAAAAAAAACAAAAAAAAAAAAAACAAAAAACAAACAAACAAAAAAAAATCAAACCAAACCAAAACAAAAAAAACCCCCAAAATCTCCCCAAAAACCCCAACAACAACAACAACAAAAATAACCCCCCCAAAAAACCAAACGAGCAAATGAAAAGCAGGGGGTGGGGGAGCGAGGATTTTGTCGAAAATAGGTTGTGGTCTTGAAAGCGGGTTGGTTGGGTGGGCGGGAGGGGGGCCACTGGAGCCATCCGGCTGGGCGGCGCTACGAGGCTGTGAGCTTTCCTCCGGCTGCGGGGTGGCAGCGGGACGCCTCGTCTAGCCGGCCCCGGGGCGTAGGTGCAGCGCTTTGGCGGCGTGAAATGGCAGGGTGAACCGGTAGCCCCCCCACCCAGTCCGGGACGAACACGTCTACCCCGCTCCGGGCGCGGCCTGGGGACGCCAGGTCTACCCGGCTCCGGGGCGGCGCCGCGGCGCTCGCCGGCCGCCTGCAGAGAGGTCGGCGCGGCGCCGCGGCGGCCCGCGGTCGCGGGGCGAACAGGTCTACCCCGCTCCGGGCGCGGCCTGGGGACGCCAGGTCTACCTCTCTCCGGGGCGGCCCCGGGACGCCAGGTCTACCTCTCTCCGGGGCGGCCCCGGGACGCCAGGTCTACCCCGCTCCAGGGCGGCCCCGGGACGCCAGGTCTACCTCTCTCCGGGGCGGGCCCGGGACGCCAGGTCTACCCCGCTCCGGGGCGGGCCCGGGACGCCAGGTCTACCCCGCTCCGGGGCGGCCCCGGGACGCCAGGTCTACCCCGCTCCGGGGCGGCCCCGGGACGCCAGGTCTACCCGGCTCCGGGGCGGCGCCGCGGCGCTCGCCGGCCGCCTGCAGAGAGGTCGGCGCGGCGCCGCGGCGGCCCGCGGTCGCGGGGCGAACAGGTCTACCCCGCTCCGGGGCGGCCCCGGGACGCCAGGTCTACCCCGCTCCGGGGCGGCCCCGGGACGCCAGGTCTACCTCTCTCCGGGGCGGCCCCGGGACGCCAGGTCTACCCCGCTCCGGGGCGGCCCCGGGACGCCAGGTCTACCCCGCTCCGGGGCGGCCCCGGGACGCCAGGTCTACCCGGCTCCGGGTCGGCGCCGCGGCGCTCGCCGGCCGCCTGCAAAGAGGTCGGCGCGGCGCCGCGGCGGCCCGCGGTCGCGGGGCGAACAGGTCTACCCCGCTCCGGGGCGGCGCCGGGACGCCAGGTCTACCTCTCTCCGGGGCGGCCCCGGGACGCCAGGTCTACCTCTCTCCGGGGCGGCCCCGGGACGCCAGGTCTACCTCTCTCCGGGGCGGCCCCGGGACGCCAGGTCTACCCCGCTCCGGGGCGGGCCCGGGACGCCAGGTCTACCCAGCTCCGGGGCCCGCCGCGGCGCTTGCCGACCCCTTCGAGAGAGAGGTCGGCGGGGCGGCGCGGCGGCCCGCGGTCGCGGGGCGAACAGGTCTACCCCGCTCCCGGGCGGCCCGGGGACGTCAGGTCTACCCGGCTCCGGGGCCTGCCGCGGCGCTCGCCGGCCGCCTGCAGAGAGGTCGGCGCGGTCCTGCGGCGGCCCGCGGTCGCGGGGCGAACAGGTCTACCCCGCTCCGGCGGGACTTGGGTGGACTGCCGCGGGTGGCCGGGTAGACCGGCTCTCCCCACCGCGCCTGGAAGTTCACCAAGGGGTCGCTGTTTTGGGCTGCCTCCGGTTACGTCTTGGTCGGCGGCGGCGTGCGCCAGGGCGCCCCCCCGGTCACGTTCCACTCGTCGTCTTGCGGGCGTCCGCCGTCCCGGACTCGTCTGTCCGTATTGTGGGAGCGAGTTGACGGGCCGCATCCCCGCAGGCTGTCCCGTGCCTGTGTCCGAAGCGGGCCGAGAGGCGACGGCCGCGCGTGCGGCCGCCGGCGCGAAGGAAAGCGCCGCCCGAGGTGTGGGACGCGAGTCGCGTGGCTCCGTTCCGGTTCCCGTCGTGCCCTGGGGAGAAGGGTACAGAGGAGTTGAGATGGCGAGAGAGAGAAAAAGCCGCGCGAGCGCGTCCCGCTCCGGCCCGGCTGCTGCCGGCTTCGCGAAGGGGGCGAGGGCCCCTCCCTGTGTTCCCTCCGGGCCAGATACGATGGTGTCGGGCGAGGCGGCGGCGCCTCGTCCCTTTGCTGCTCGGCCTTAAGCCGAGGCCCCGCTCCGGCCGCGGGTGCTTTTTTTTTTTTTTTTTTTTTCGGCCCCGCCCGTCCGTCCGCTTTGCGGTGGTGGCCGGCGGCTTTTGAAGGGTCGGCGCGGCCGGGGCTCTGTGGCGTCGAGACCGCTGAGGCCTCTTTCCCCCGGCCTTTTTCCCCCAGAAAGCCCCGAGGACGGGCCCGGTTCGCCGAGGTGGCGGCGCCTCGTTCCCCGCTCCTCCCGACTTGTTTGCCCAGCGTGTGTGTCGTCCGTGTCGGAAGCGCCGCGGGGACGTCCCGTGGGGCGTGCGGCCTTGCCTCGGCCTGTGCCGGTTGCTCGAGGGGCTCGGTGACCGGGAAAGTCGCCCGACCAGTTGTTGGGGCCGGGGTGGCGGCACCCCGTCCCTTCCCGAGCCGTGTGTTGTTGTTGTCCCCCTTCCTCGGCCTTAAGCCGGGGACCCGCGGAGCGGGCGGAATGAATTTCGTGTGGCTGGCGGCCGGCCGCGGCGGCCGGGCCGCCCTGGCCTGCGGACCGGAACCCGACAGAGAGAGAGAGAGAGAGCCCCGGGAAATGTCGCGGGCGGGGCGGCGGCGCCCCGCTCTCCCTTCGGTCGTGACCGGCGCGGTCGAGCCACTATGCCGGGGCGGCCCGTGGTGTCTGGCCTGCCCCGGCTGCCGTGGTTGCCGGCGGGACTGGGTCCTTTTTTTCAACCGGGTCCGCTTCTTAGGCCGGTGGGCGGAGTGGGGGGCGCCCGCCTTGGCCTGGTTTTCTTTTTTTTTTTTTTTCCTCGTGGCCCTAAGCCGCGGCACCGAGAAGCGTGCGCGACGAAAGGGTCGTGGGCCCGTGCCAGCCGAAGGCCGAGCGAGAAAGAAAAAAAGCGGTGGTCGAGGTGTGGGGCGCAAAGAACGGAGCAAAGAGAGAGAAAGAAGGGCGGCGTTACGAGAGAGGCGCGGGCCTCATTTTCCACCTTCCCCCACCTCTCCCCGGGCCCGCGACCCCCGTGGCCTAGCACGGGTCGTGTTGACGCGCTTGTGTGTGCTTTTTTTTTTTTTGCCGACCCCCCCCCCCGGCTTTTCCGGGGGGGGGAGAGCCGATCGCTGCGAGGCCGGCCGAAAGCCGGTGGCCCGTGGTGGCGTGGTCGGTGGCACCCTCTCGCACGCTCGGCTGGGTTCCCCGGCGGCGGGGAACCCGTGTGCCGCCCGTTGTCTCGCTGAGGGGAAGCGTCGTCCGCAGCTGCGCCGGGTGGGTGGCGGCACCCCCCGTGCCTCGTCCTCCGCTGCGACCGAGCCGGGCCGGGCGAGCCCGCGCGGCCGGCTGCCGCTGCCGTTGTCCCAGGACT
>NW_028154605.1:222500-225000 GCF_965231275.1 Zosterops lateralis
CGGGAGTAACTATGACTCTCTTAAGGCAGCTTGAGAGGGCTAGTTACTAACTGGGCAAAGCTGCAGAAGTCACACCTCCTCGTGGTCCCGCTGGGTGCCCGTAAAGGGCAGCTGAGTTGACTTTTGCCCCAGTGTGAGTGAGGGGTACTCCGTACCTCTCCCTATCGTTTGGATTCGCCACCCAACGGTAGTTTCACGAATCGCAGAAAATAAGTTATTGGCGCAGCTATTCGCTGTTGCCCAAAGCCTGGTCCACGGGCAAAGTTGGACGCAGTCCGCAGTTGGATTGAGGGTTCCGACTGTGGGCTTTGACTACCCTCACTTGATTTTGACAAGACTAATACCATCAAGGTCGGACAATGGTACAGAGTGTGGTATTACGGTACGTGTCCACGGCCACTCAGACAGACCCAATAGATCTAAGGGTCCAGGCCAAAGTTCCATCTGCACCTCCGGCATTGGGGGAGGAAAGTTTCCATCTTGTGTCATTGGAGTTTTATAACTCCAATTGGGTGTTTTCGAGAAGGGGAATATCTGGACAATGCCAGTGAGTGTTTGGCCAATCTTCCTGAACCATATGACAGCTTGCCCTTGAGGGTGGTAAGGGAAGAACAGCCTGAGTGTGAAGTAAGAGAATCAGATGAGCCTGTAACACCAGAGGCTCAGCCCGGGAACCAGCGGGGTTCCGTCACCGCCTAAAACACCGGTGGTGTCGGTTCCCGACAAAAGTCATCTTGTCCGCGCTGCGCTGACCGGTTTAACAGGATGCTGGGTTTAATTGAACATCTTAAAAGGGCACACGGCCAGAGTAAGATCATGTTTGAGTGCTCCAAGTGTGGGAAGAGAAATCTGAAGTACCACAGTATCGCATGTCCACGCCCCTCGATGCAAAGGGAGGGTGCCTGTGGTTCCTCCTGGGACAATGGGTCTGTGAGGTCTGCTCGAGCGGTTTCGCCACCAAAGTGGGTTTGGCCCAGCACAAGAGGTTTAACACCCTCTTGTGCGAAATCGGGAAAGGATCGAGGCCTCCCGCTCTAAAGTAACATCTTCACGAGGGGCCCATAAAAAGGTATGGACTGAGGAGGAGGAGGATCTCCTAAGGCAGCTGGAGGTGAGGTTTGCTGGTAGTAAAAACATCAACCAGCTCATAATGGAGTACTTACCATCTAAGACGGCCAAGCAGATCAGTGATAAGAGACGCCGCCTGGGTGGAGGTCCCCTCTAAGAAAGATCCTGAGAAAGAGGGCGGTGAGTCAGGGAGAGAAGAACCTCCCGGATCTGCTGAAGGGCCAACTGAGGGACAATTAGAGCTCCATTATCGGAACACCGTTGGGCTGAGACTATCAGCAGGCGGACTCTCTAGCTGCAGGGAGGCCTTCGAAAAGATTATAGAGGGGTACGATCCGCAGGTGGTGGTCAATGATGCATATGGATCGTTTCTCGAGGGCTTGGGTGGGCAAAGCCCAAAAAGGCCCAAGGGTCCTAAGTCGCAAAGGTCCCGTGGTCGTGACGCATCCAGACCAACAGCTAAATGGATGCAAAAAAGAGCGAAAAAGAGGGGTAAATATCTACGGTATCAGAAACTGTTCCAGTGCCACAGGGGGCGGTTGGCACGGGTCATATTGGATAACTCGGAAGCCCTGAAGTGCCAAATACCATCTGGCATTGTCTACAATACATTTAAGGCTAGATGGGAAACATCTGGAGGCTTTTTAGGTCTTGGAACCTTCCCTGTATATAGGGAAGCTGATAACATCGTGTTCCAGGACCTGATTACGGAGAAAGAGGTGGAAAAGAACGTGGGCGAGATGAGGAAAACCTCCGCTCCTGGGCCAGATGAGATTACTTTGGGTCACATTCTTAAACAAGACCCAAAGTTCTCACGGTTGACTGCCATCTTCAACCTCTGGCTGGTCTCAGGGACAATACCGGACGCACTGCGGGACTGCCGGACAGTTTTGATACCCAAGTCCTCCAGTGAAGAGAGGCTTGGTGATATCAATAACTGGAGACCTATCACCATAGCATCAGTGGTGTTTAGGATATTCTCCAGGATCGCGAATGCGAGGCTGTCGCGGGCATGTCCCATCCACCCCAGACAACGGGGTTTTATTAGTGCATCTGGTTGTTCCGAAAACCTTAAGCTGTTACAGCTTTTGGTCAGGAGGGCCAAACAGGAGCATTGTCATTTGGGGGTTGTATTTGTGGACATTGCCAAGGCTTTTGACACCGTGTCTCATAGACACATTATGGCGGGTCTGACCCGGAGAGGGGTTGATCCCCACATTGTCCATCTGGTCGGTGACATGTACAAGGGTATAACCACGTACATTGTCACTGGAGACGGGAAGACAGACCCAATTAACATCAATTCGGGTGTCAAGCAGGGCGACCCGATGTCACCTTTGTTGTTCAATCTGGCCCTGGACCCCCTTTTGTGTAAGCTGGAAACAGAGGGGAAAGGGTTCCATCAGGGTGGGTTCCAGATTACGGCCATGGC
>NW_028154605.1:230000-240000 GCF_965231275.1 Zosterops lateralis
GCGGCCGGACTCAGTTCCTGCCTAGGGAGGCTGTGGGTAGACCTGCTCTCCGCGGCCGGCCTCGCTTCCGGGGTAGACCTGGTCTCCGCGGCCGGACTTAGTTCCTGCCTAGGGAAGCTGTGGGTAGACCTGCTCTCCGCGGCCGGACTCAGTTCCCGGCCGCTGGCTCCCGAGGTAGACCTGGTCTCCGCGGCAGGACTTGGTTCCTGCCTAGGGAAGCTGTGGGTAGACCTGCTCTCCGCGGCCGGACTCAGTTCCCGGCCGCTGGCTCCCGAGGTAGACCTGGTCTCCGCGGCCGGACTTAGTTCCTGCCTAGGGAGGCTGTGGGTAGACCTGCTGTCCGCGGCCGGCCTCGCTTCCGGGGTAGACCTGGTCTCCGCGGCCGGACTTGGTTCCTGCCTAGGGAGGCTGTGGGCAGACCTGCTGTCCGCGGCCGGATTTAGTTCCTGCCTAGGGAGGCTGTGGGTAGAACTGCTCTCCGCGGCCGGACTCAGTTCCCGGCCGCTGGCTCCCGAGGTAGACCTGGTCTCCGAGGCCGGACTTGGTTCCTGCCTAGGGAAGCGGTGGGTAGACCTGCTCTCCGCGGCCGGACTTAGTTCCTGCCTAGGGAAGCTGTGGGTAGACCTGCTCTACGCGGCCGTACTTAGTTCCTGCCTAGGGAGGCTGTGGGTAGACCTGGTCTCCGCGGCCGGACTTAGTTCCTGCCTAGGGAGGCTGTGGGTAGACCTGCTCTCGGCGGCCGGACTTAGTTCCTGCCTAGGGAGGCTGTGGGTAGACCTGGTCTCCGCGGCCGGACTTAGTTCCTGCCTAGGGAGGCTGTGGGTAGACCTGCTCTCCGCGGCCGGACTCAGTTCCCGGCCGCTGGCTCCCGAGGTAGACCTGGTCTCCGCGGCAGGACTTGGTTCCTGCCTAGGGAAGCTGTGGGTAGACCTGCTCTCCGCGGCCGGCCTCGCTTCCGGGGTAGACCTGGTCTCCGCGGCCGGACTTAGTTCCTGCCTAAGGGAAGCGGTGGGTAGACCTGCTCTCGGCGGCCGGACTTAGTTCCTGCCTAGGGAGGCTGTGGGTAGACCTGCTGTCCGCGGCCGGCCTCGCTTCCGGGGTAGACCTGCTCTCCGCGGCCGGACTTGGTTCCTGCCTAGGGAGGCTGTGGGTAGACCTGCTCTCCGCGGCCGGACTCAGTTCCCGGCCGCTGGCTCCCGAGGTAGACCTGGTCTCCGCGGCCGGACTTGGTTCCTGCCTAGGGAAGCTGTGGGTAGACCTGCTCTCCGCGGCCGGACTTAGTTCCTGCCTAGGGAAGCTGTGGGTAGACCTGCTCTCCGCGGCCGGACTCAGTTCCCGGCCGCTGGCTCCCGAGGTAGACCTGGTCTCCGAGGCCGGACTTGGTTCCTGCCTAGGGAGGCTGTGGGTAGACCTGCTCTCCGCGGCCGGACTTAGTTCCTGCCTAAGGGAAGCGGTGGGTAGACCTGCTCTCCGCGGCCGGACTTAGTTCCTTCCTAGGGAGGCTGTGGGTAGACCTGCTCTCCGCGGCCGGACTTGGTTCCTGCCTAGGGAAGCGGAGGGTAGACCTGGTCTCCGCGGCCGGACTTAGTTCCTGCCTAGGGAGGCTGTGGGTAGATCTGCTCTCCGCGGCCGGACTTGGTTCCTGCCTAGGGAAGCGGAGGGTAGACCTGGTCTCCGCGGCCGGACTTAGTTCCTGCCTAGGGAGGCTGTGGGTAGACCTGCTCTCCGCGGCCGGCCTCGCTTCCGGGGTAGACCTGGTCTCCGCGGCCGGACTCAGTTCCCGGCCGCTGGCTCCCGAGGTAGACCTGGTCTCCGCGGCCGGACTTAGTTCCTGCCTAGGGAGGCTGTGGGTAGACCTGCTGTCCGCGGCCGGCCTCGCTTCCGGGGTAGACCTGGTCTCCGCGGCCGGACTTGGTTCCTGCCTAGGGAGGCTGTGGGCAGACCTGCTGTCCGCGGCCGGATTTAGTTCCTGCCTAGGGAGGCTGTGGGTAGAACTGCTCTCCGCGGCCGGACTCAGTTCCCGGCCGCTGGCTCCCGAGGTAGACCTGGTCTCCGAGGCCGGACTTGGTTCCTGCCTAGGGAAGCGGTGGGTAGACCTGCTCTCCGCGGCCGGACTTAGTTCCTGCCTAGGGAAGCTGTGGGTAGACCTGCTCTCCGCGGCCGTACTTAGTTCCTGCCTAGGGAGGCTGTGGGTAGACCTGGTCTCCGCGGCCGGACTTAGTTCCTGCCTAGGGAGGCTGTGGGTAGACCTGCTCTCGGCGGCCGGACTTAGTTCCTGCCTAGGGAGGCTGTGGGTAGACCTGGTCTCCGCGGCCGGACTTAGTTCCTGCCTAGGGAGGCTGTGGGTAGACCTGCTCTCCGCGGCCGGACTCAGTTCCCGGCCGCTGGCTCCCGAGGTAGACCTGGTCTCCGCGGCAGGACTTGGTTCCTGCCTAGGGAAGCTGTGGGTAGACCTGCTCTCCGCGGCCGGCCTCGCTTCCGGGGTAGACCTGGTCTCCGCGGCCGGACTTAGTTCCTGCCTAAGGGAAGCGGTGGGTAGACCTGCTCTCGGCGGCCGGACTTAGTTCCTGCCTAGGGAGGCTGTGGGTAGACCTGCTGTCCGCGGCCGGCCTCGCTTCCGGGGTAGACCTGCTCTCCGCGGCCGGACTTGGTTCCTGCCTAGGGAGGCTGTGGGTAGACCTGCTCTCCGCGGCCGGACTCAGTTCCCGGCCGCTGGCTCCCGAGGTAGACCTGGTCTCCGAGGCCGGACTTGGTTCCTGCCTAGGGAGGCTGTGGGTAGACCTGCTCTCCGCGGCCGGACTCAGTTCCCGGCCGCTGGCTCCCGAGGTAGACCTGGTCTCCGCGGCCGGACTTGGTTCCTGCCTAGGGAAGCTGTGGGTAGACCTGCTCTCCGCGGCCGGACTTAGTTCCTGCCTAGGGAAGCTGTGGGTAGACCTGCTCTCCGCGGCCGGACTCAGTTCCCGGCCGCTGGCTCCCGAGGTAGACCTGGTCTCCGAGGCCGGACTTGGTTCCTGCCTAGGGAGGCTGTGGGTAGACCTGCTCTCCGCGGCCGGACTTAGTTCCTGCCTAAGGGAAGCGGTGGGTAGACCTGCTCTCCGCGGCCGGACTTAGTTCCTTCCTAGGGAGGCTGTGGGTAGACCTGCTCTCCGCGGCCGGACTTGGTTCCTGCCTAGGGAAGCGGAGGGTAGACCTGGTCTCCGCGGCCGGACTTAGTTCCTGCCTAGGGAGGCTGTGGGTAGATCTGCTCTCCGCGGCCGGACTTGGTTCCTGCCTAGGGAAGCGGAGGGTAGACCTGGTCTCCGCGGCCGGACTTAGTTCCTGCCTAGGGAGGCTGTGGGTAGACCTGCTCTCCGCGGCCGGCCTCGCTTCCGGGGTAGACCTGGTCTCCGCGGCCGGACTTGGTTCCTGCCTAGGGAGGCTGTGGGTAGACCTGCTGTCCGCGGCCGGACTCAGTTCCCGGCCGCTGGCTCCCGAGGTAGACCTGGTCTCCGAGGCCGGACTTGGTTCCTGCCTAGGGAGGCCGTGGGTAGACCTGCTCTCCGCGGCCGGCCTCGGTTCCTGCCTAGGGAAGCGGTGGGTAGACCTGCTCTCCGCGGCCGGACTTAGTTCCTGCCTAGGGAGGCGGTGGGTAGACCTGCTGTCCGCGGCCGGCCTCGCTTCCGGGGTAGACCTGGTCTCCGCGGCCGGACTTAGTTCCTGCCTAGGGAGGCTGTGGGTAGACCTGCTGTCCGCGGCCGGACTCAGTTCCCGGCCGCTGGCTCTCGAGGTAGACCTGGTCTCCGCGGCCGGACTTGGTTCCTGCCTAGGGAGGCTGTGGGTAGACCTGCTCTCCGCGGCCGGACTTGGTTCCTGCCTAGGGAGGCTGTGGGTAGACCTGCTGTCCGCGGCCGGACTTAGTTCCTGCCTAGGGAAGCGGTGGGTAGACCTGCTCTCCGCGGCCGGACTTAGTTCCTGCCTAGGGAGGCTGTGGGTAGACCTGCTGTCCGCGGCCGGACTCGGTTCCTGCCTAGGGAAGCTGTGGGTAGACCTGCTCTCCGCGGCCGGACTCAGTTCCCGGCCGCTGGCTCCCGAGGTAGACCTGGTCTCCGCGGCAGGACTTGGTTCCTGCCTAAGGGAAGCGGTGGGTAGACCTGCTCTCCGCGGCCGGCCTCGCTTCCGGGGTAGACCTGGTCTCCGCGGCCGGACTTAGTTCCTGCCTAAGGGAAGCGGTGGGTAGACCTGCTCTCCGCGGCCGGACTTAGTTCCTTCCTAGGGAGGCTGTGGGTAGACCTGGTCTCCGCGGCCGGACTTGGTTCCTGCCTAGGGAGGCTGTGGGTAGACCTGCTGTCCGCGGCCGGACTCAGTTCCCGGCCGCTGGCTCCCGAGGTAGACCTCCTGTCCGCGGCCGGACTTAGTTCCTGCCTAGGGAAGCGGTGGGTAGACCTGCTCTCCGCGGCCGGACTCGGTTCCTGCCTAGGGAAGCTGTGGGTAGACCTGTTCTCCCCGGCTCGCCTTCCCGCCTGCCCGCCAAAGCCCGGGTAGCCCGGCTTGTCCCCGGGAGGGAAGAGGAGAGTCTTCGGGAGCTGGCGGCGTTCCCGCCGCCTCCGTGCCCGAACGGACGGCGGCCCGGCTCCCGGCCTCGATTTTTACTTCGCTCGCTCCCTTTCCCTGCTCCTCGCCCTGCCCCCGCTGTCGCTGGGCCAACTGCGTTCGTTGACGGGAGAAGAGCCGGGGGCGGGAAAAGTTTGAAAGTGGCGCCAGGGAGGCTGACGGTGGAGGGCGGGGCGCCCCCAACCGCTGAGGGGGGCGGGAGACGGCTGAAGGCAGCGCCAGGGAGGCTGACGGCGGAGGGCAGGGCGCCCTCCACCGTCGATGGGCGGCCGCGACAGCCGAGGCAGGGGCGGGGGCGGGGAGAGAGGGCATGCGAGAGTATGCGTGGGTGGATGGGTGCGTGCGCGTGTGCCTGCGTGCGCCCGTCTGTGGCGCTGTTGGCCGGAGTGGGGGGGTGGCCCGTCCGAGAGGGCGGCATCGGGATGTGAGCGTGTCGAGTGGGGGAGTCCGTCTCCGTCTGTGTGAAGGCGGGCTGAGGGCCGGCGGCCTCGTGCCGGCCCCGGGCGCCGCGGCCTCGGGTCCCAGCGGCCCGCTAGCCCCGCGCCGAGGGCCGAAGACCTCGGCGGACCGTGAAAGAACCGGCCCGAAAGCGGCCGCCCGCTTGCCGGCCGCCCGGCCACGGCCCCTGTCGGTGGGGGGAAGGGGCGAGGCGAGGCGAGCCGCGCCGGGTTCGGCCGCCCGTCCCTGCTGCCCCTCCCCGCTGTTCCCCCATAGGTTCTGGTGCAGGGGGGGGAGGGGGGGGGTGGGGGAAGGGGCGCCGTTTTGGTGGTTCGGCGCGTGAGCGGGCCGAGGGCAGGGCGCAGCCTGCCCAATCAGCTCGGCCGGGAGCGGTCCGGGCGCGAAAAGAAAACAGCTCGGGTTTGCCGAGCTCGTTTTCTTCCTGAAACCTTTCTTGTTGCGAGTGAGTGGGAGAGCCGTTCTTCCAGGAAATGAAAAAAAACCAAAAAAACCCCCTCAAAAAACCAAACCAAACCAAACCAAACCAAACCAAACAAAACAAAAAAAAAAAACAAAAAAAAAAAAAACAAAAAACAAACAAACAAAAAAAAATCAAACCAAACCAAAACAAAAAAAACCCCCAAAATCTCCCCAAAAACCCCAACAACAACAACAACAAAAATAACCCCCCCAAAAAACCAAACGAGCAAATGAAAAGCAGGGGGTGGGGGAGCGAGGATTTTGTCGAAAATAGGTTGTGGTCTTGAAAGCGGGTTGGTTGGGTGGGCGGGAGGGGGGCCACTGGAGCCATCCGGCTGGGCGGCGCTACGAGGCTGTGAGCTTTCCTCCGGCTGCGGGGTGGCAGCGGGACGCCTCGTCTAGCCGGCCCCGGGGCGTAGGTGCAGCGCTTTGGCGGCGTGAAATGGCAGGGTGAACCGGTAGCCCCCCCACCCAGTCCGGGACGAACACGTCTACCCCGCTCCGGGCGCGGCCTGGGGACGCCAGGTCTACCCGGCTCCGGGGCGGCGCCGCGGCGCTCGCCGGCCGCCTGCAGAGAGGTCGGCGCGGCGCCGCGGCGGCCCGCGGTCGCGGGGCGAACAGGTCTACCCCGCTCCGGGCGCGGCCTGGGGACGCCAGGTCTACCTCTCTCCGGGGCGGCCCCGGGACGCCAGGTCTACCTCTCTCCGGGGCGGCCCCGGGACGCCAGGTCTACCCCGCTCCAGGGCGGCCCCGGGACGCCAGGTCTACCTCTCTCCGGGGCGGGCCCGGGACGCCAGGTCTACCCCGCTCCGGGGCGGGCCCGGGACGCCAGGTCTACCCCGCTCCGGGGCGGCCCCGGGACGCCAGGTCTACCCCGCTCCGGGGCGGCCCCGGGACGCCAGGTCTACCCGGCTCCGGGGCGGCGCCGCGGCGCTCGCCGGCCGCCTGCAGAGAGGTCGGCGCGGCGCCGCGGCGGCCCGCGGTCGCGGGGCGAACAGGTCTACCCCGCTCCGGGGCGGCCCCGGGACGCCAGGTCTACCCCGCTCCGGGGCGGCCCCGGGACGCCAGGTCTACCTCTCTCCGGGGCGGCCCCGGGACGCCAGGTCTACCCCGCTCCGGGGCGGCCCCGGGACGCCAGGTCTACCCCGCTCCGGGGCGGCCCCGGGACGCCAGGTCTACCCGGCTCCGGGTCGGCGCCGCGGCGCTCGCCGGCCGCCTGCAAAGAGGTCGGCGCGGCGCCGCGGCGGCCCGCGGTCGCGGGGCGAACAGGTCTACCCCGCTCCGGGGCGGCGCCGGGACGCCAGGTCTACCTCTCTCCGGGGCGGCCCCGGGACGCCAGGTCTACCTCTCTCCGGGGCGGCCCCGGGACGCCAGGTCTACCTCTCTCCGGGGCGGCCCCGGGACGCCAGGTCTACCCCGCTCCGGGGCGGGCCCGGGACGCCAGGTCTACCCAGCTCCGGGGCCCGCCGCGGCGCTTGCCGACCCCTTCGAGAGAGAGGTCGGCGGGGCGGCGCGGCGGCCCGCGGTCGCGGGGCGAACAGGTCTACCCCGCTCCCGGGCGGCCCGGGGACGTCAGGTCTACCCGGCTCCGGGGCCTGCCGCGGCGCTCGCCGGCCGCCTGCAGAGAGGTCGGCGCGGTCCTGCGGCGGCCCGCGGTCGCGGGGCGAACAGGTCTACCCCGCTCCGGCGGGACTTGGGTGGACTGCCGCGGGTGGCCGGGTAGACCGGCTCTCCCCACCGCGCCTGGAAGTTCACCAAGGGGTCGCTGTTTTGGGCTGCCTCCGGTTACGTCTTGGTCGGCGGCGGCGTGCGCCAGGGCGCCCCCCCGGTCACGTTCCACTCGTCGTCTTGCGGGCGTCCGCCGTCCCGGACTCGTCTGTCCGTATTGTGGGAGCGAGTTGACGGGCCGCATCCCCGCAGGCTGTCCCGTGCCTGTGTCCGAAGCGGGCCGAGAGGCGACGGCCGCGCGTGCGGCCGCCGGCGCGAAGGAAAGCGCCGCCCGAGGTGTGGGACGCGAGTCGCGTGGCTCCGTTCCGGTTCCCGTCGTGCCCTGGGGAGAAGGGTACAGAGGAGTTGAGATGGCGAGAGAGAGAAAAAGCCGCGCGAGCGCGTCCCGCTCCGGCCCGGCTGCTGCCGGCTTCGCGAAGGGGGCGAGGGCCCCTCCCTGTGTTCCCTCCGGGCCAGATACGATGGTGTCGGGCGAGGCGGCGGCGCCTCGTCCCTTTGCTGCTCGGCCTTAAGCCGAGGCCCCGCTCCGGCCGCGGGTGCTTTTTTTTTTTTTTTTTTTTTCGGCCCCGCCCGTCCGTCCGCTTTGCGGTGGTGGCCGGCGGCTTTTGAAGGGTCGGCGCGGCCGGGGCTCTGTGGCGTCGAGACCGCTGAGGCCTCTTTCCCCCGGCCTTTTTCCCCCAGAAAGCCCCGAGGACGGGCCCGGTTCGCCGAGGTGGCGGCGCCTCGTTCCCCGCTCCTCCCGACTTGTTTGCCCAGCGTGTGTGTCGTCCGTGTCGGAAGCGCCGCGGGGACGTCCCGTGGGGCGTGCGGCCTTGCCTCGGCCTGTGCCGGTTGCTCGAGGGGCTCGGTGACCGGGAAAGTCGCCCGACCAGTTGTTGGGGCCGGGGTGGCGGCACCCCGTCCCTTCCCGAGCCGTGTGTTGTTGTTGTCCCCCTTCCTCGGCCTTAAGCCGGGGACCCGCGGAGCGGGCGGAATGAATTTCGTGTGGCTGGCGGCCGGC
The DNA here is from genome assembly GCF_965231275.1 of Zosterops lateralis. Lineage (NCBI taxonomy): Eukaryota > Metazoa > Chordata > Aves > Passeriformes > Zosteropidae > Zosterops > Zosterops lateralis. The sequence continues at coordinate 238,237 of NW_028154605.1, forward strand.
CGCGGCGGCCGGGCCGCCCTGGCCTGCGGACCGGAACCCGACAGAGAGAGAGAGAGAGAGCCCCGGGAAATGTCGCGGGCGGGGCGGCGGCGCCCCGCTCTCCCTTCGGTCGTGACCGGCGCGGTCGAGCCACTATGCCGGGGCGGCCCGTGGTGTCTGGCCTGCCCCGGCTGCCGTGGTTGCCGGCGGGACTGGGTCCTTTTTTTCAACCGGGTCCGCTTCTTAGGCCGGTGGGCGGAGTGGGGGGCGCCCGCCTTGGCCTGGTTTTCTTTTTTTTTTTTTTTCCTCGTGGCCCTAAGCCGCGGCACCGAGAAGCGTGCGCGACGAAAGGGTCGTGGGCCCGTGCCAGCCGAAGGCCGAGCGAGAAAGAAAAAAAGCGGTGGTCGAGGTGTGGGGCGCAAAGAACGGAGCAAAGAGAGAGAAAGAAGGGCGGCGTTACGAGAGAGGCGCGGGCCTCATTTTCCACCTTCCCCCACCTCTCCCCGGGCCCGCGACCCCCGTGGCCTAGCACGGGTCGTGTTGACGCGCTTGTGTGTGCTTTTTTTTTTTTTGCCGACCCCCCCCCCCGGCTTTTCCGGGGGGGGGAGAGCCGATCGCTGCGAGGCCGGCCGAAAGCCGGTGGCCCGTGGTGGCGTGGTCGGTGGCACCCTCTCGCACGCTCGGCTGGGTTCCCCGGCGGCGGGGAACCCGTGTGCCGCCCGTTGTCTCGCTGAGGGGAAGCGTCGTCCGCAGCTGCGCCGGGTGGGTGGCGGCACCCCCCGTGCCTCGTCCTCCGCTGCGACCGAGCCGGGCCGGGCGAGCCCGCGCGGCCGGCTGCCGCTGCCGTTGTCCCAGGACTCGCGGCCGTGTTGGGGGAGAGGGGGGCCCCGCCCGTGGCCCCTTTCTCTCTGCGGCTGCTTTTCTGATCGATGAGGCTTTTCGGGTCGCGTCGGAGAGGGCCCCCCGGCGGCCCGGATCTTCCCGGGGTTCTCCCTGTCACGGGGAGGGCCACGGCGGGGGTCCGGTGCTCGGCCGGGGCGGTCTCCTTTCCAATTCGCTTCCCGTCGCGAGCGAGGTGTCGCCCCTCCCGCCGCCGGAGGGGCGTCTTTACCGTCCCCAGCTGTGTGAACGCCGCGAGGCCCCGCGAGCCTTCAGGGTGCCCTTCAAAACCACGCGAGGTGCCGGTGCTGGCCCCGGTCCGGGTAGCGCCCGTGGGTGCCGGCCGCGAGCGGCGCCGGGCGGCGGTGCGGCCGGAGCTGAGCCGAGCCCCAGTTCCCCCGGAGAAGCGAGCCGAGAGAGAGAGAGAAGGGCCGGGACTGGAAGGCCGATGGGGGCGCGGACGGGGGAAGAGAGCCCGTTCCGCGCGCACCGCTCGGTTGCTCCTTCGTCGCGCCGCCGCCTGCCGCGGAGCGAGCCGCCCCGTCAGAGGGGCCTCGGTGTCCGGGCCGCGCCCGCCTCGTCGGGTCGCTGTCTCCTCTAGCACGTCCGGTGCCTTGTGCGCGGCCCGGCGGGGGGACGCGTCGGAGCCGGGTTTCGCTCCCCCGAGCGGGCCCCCTTCGGCGCCAACCTCGCCGGCGGCCGGTCGCGCTCCTCCGCCGACCGGTCGGCGGGGCGGGCCGGCCTCGGGGGCGGGTCAGCCCCGGCCGAGTCCCGTTCCGCGCGCCGCGCGCGCGACAACCCAGCGCGAGGCCGAGCCTCTCGAAGGGGGGGGCGCGGGCCCCCACCCGAGAGCGAGACGAGAGAGAGAGAGAGAGAGAGAGGGAAGGCGCAAAACCGAACAAAACA
>NW_028154605.1:250000-252500 GCF_965231275.1 Zosterops lateralis
CTGCTCGAGCGGTTTCGCCACCAAAGTGGGTTTGGCCCAGCACAAGAGGTTTAAACACCCTCTTGTGCGAAATCGGGAAAGGATCGAGGCCTCCCGCTCCAAAGTAACATCTTTACGAGGGGCCCATAAAAAGGTATGGACTGAGGAGGAGGAGGATCTCCTAAGGCAGCTGGAGGTGAGGTTTGCTGGTAGTAAAAACATCAACCAGCTCATAATGGAGTACTTACCATCTAAGACGGCCAAGCAGATCAGTGATAAGAGACGCCGCCTGGGTGGAGGTCCCTCTAAGAAAGATCTTGAGAAAGAGGGCGGTGAGTCAGGGAGAGAAGAACCTCCCGGATCTGCTGAAGGGCCAACTGAGGGACAATTAGAGCTCCATTATCGGAACACCGTTGGGCTGAGACTATCAGCAGGCGGACTCTCTAGCTGCAGGGAGGCCTTCGAAAAGATTATAGAGGGGTACGATCCGCAGGTGGTGGTCAATGATGCATATGGATCGTTTCTCGAGGGCTTGGGTGGGCAAAGCCCAAAAAGGCCCAAGGGTCCTAAGTCGCAAAGGTCCCGTGGTCGTGACGCATCCAGACCAACAGCTAAATGGATGCAAAAAAGAGTGAAAAAGAGGGGTAAATATCTACGGTATCAGAAACTGTTCCAGTGCCACAGGGGGCGGTTGGCACGGGTCATATTGGATAACTCGGAAGCCCTGAAGTGCCAAATACCATCTGGCATTGTCTACAATACATTTAAGGCTAGATGGGAAACATCTGGAGGCTTTTTAGGTCTTGGAACCTTCCCTGTATATAGGGAAGCTGATAACATCGTGTTCCAGGACCTGATTACGGAGAAAGAGGTGGAAAAGAACGTGGGCGAGATGAGGAAGACCTCCGCTCCTGGGCCAGATGAGATTACTTTGGGTCACATTCTTAAACAAGACCCAAAGTTCTCACGGTTGACTGCCATCTTCAACCTCTGGCTGGTCTCAGGAACAATACCGGACGCACTGCGGGACTGCCGGACAGTTTTGATACCCAAGTCCTCCAGTGAAGAGAGGCTTGGTGATATCAATAACTGGAGACCTATCACCATAGCATCAGTGGTGTTTAGGATATTCTCCAGGATCGCGAATGCGAGGCTGTCGCGGGCATGTCCCATCCACCCCAGACAACGGGGTTTTATTAGTGCATCTGGTTGTTCCGAAAACCTTAAGCTGTTACAGCTTTTGGTCAGGAGGGCCAAACAGGAGCATTGTCATTTGGGGGTTGTATTTGTGGACATTGCCAAGGCTTTTGACACCGTGTCTCATAGACACATTATGGCGGGTCTGACCCGGAGAGGGGTCGATCCCCACATTGTCCATCTGGTCGGTGACATGTACAAGGGTATAACCACGTACATTGTCACTGGAGACGGGAAGACAGACCCAATTAACATCAATTCGGGTGTCAAGCAGGGCGACCCGATGTCACCTTTGTTGTTCAATCTGGCCCTGGACCCCCTTTTGTGTAAGCTGGAAACAGAGGGGAAAGGGTTCCATCAGGGTGGGTTCCAGATTACGGCCATGGCCTTTGCAGACGATCTGGTACTTGTGAGCGATTCCTGGGAAGGCATGTGTCATAACATCAAGATTCTGGAGGCCTTTTGTCATCTCACTGGTCTCCAGACACAGGGTGAGAAATGCCACGGCTTTTACATCAAGCCAACAAGGGACTCTTATACCATCAATGATTGTCCCGCGTGGCAGGTTAACGGTTCTCCCCTCCACATGATCGACCCGGGATGCTCAGAGAAATATCTTGGTATCCAGATTGACCCCTGGGTGGGCTTTGCCGATCAGGGCCTAGTTGAGAAACTAGAGGATTGGCTCCATCGGATAGGTGATGCACCACTTAAACCTCTTCAGAAAGTCGATATACTCAGGACGTATACCATCCCTAGACTGGTATATCTGGCTGACCATACCGAAATAAGATCTGGGCCCCTGGAGACCCTTGATTTGTCCATTCGAAGGACAGTCAAGGAGTGGCTTCACCTTCCGCCTAGTACGTGTGATGCTATCATGTATGCTCGATTCAAAGATGGGGGGTTAGGACTCATTAAGTTGGCGGCGCTAATTCCAAGTATACAGGCGCGAAGGCTGCACAAACTGGCGCAGTCTTCGGATGAGGCTCTGGTCACGTTTCTAAAGGGGGAACATCTGGAGCGTATGTATGAGAAACTGTGGCTTAGAGCTGGTGGCGTGAGAGAGTCCATCCCGTCGATTTGGGAGCCCCTACCCGCGAGAGAGGTTGTTGTGGCGGAGGGTGAGGCCTTGTCAGAGTGGGAGGTGCCTCGGTTCAGAACCATCCTTCCGAAGCCTTGCGACTGGAGGAAGGTTGAGTTCTCAAAATGGAAACAGCTGGTGTCCCAGGGCCATGGTATATCGAACTTTGAGAATGATACCATCAGTAATGCGTGGTTGGTGCGTTACCGTGGCATTCCTCACAGGAAGCTCATTACCGCG
>NW_028154605.1:257500-267500 GCF_965231275.1 Zosterops lateralis
TCTCCGCGGCAGGACTTGGTTCCTGCCTAGGGAAGCTGTGGGTAGACCTGCTCTCCGCGGCCGGCCTCGCTTCCGGGGTAGACCTGGTCTCCGCGGCCGGACTTAGTTCCTGCCTAAGGGAAGCGGTGGGTAGACCTGCTCTCGGCGGCCGGACTTAGTTCCTGCCTAGGGAGGCTGTGGGTAGACCTGCTGTCCGCGGCCGGCCTCGCTTCCGGGGTAGACCTGCTCTCCGCGGCCGGACTTGGTTCCTGCCTAGGGAGGCTGTGGGTAGACCTGCTCTCCGCGGCCGGACTCAGTTCCCGGCCGCTGGCTCCCGAGGTAGACCTGGTCTCCGCGGCCGGACTTGGTTCCTGCCTAGGGAAGCTGTGGGTAGACCTGCTCTCCGCGGCCGGACTTAGTTCCTGCCTAGGGAAGCTGTGGGTAGACCTGCTCTCCGCGGCCGGACTCAGTTCCCGGCCGCTGGCTCCCGAGGTAGACCTGGTCTCCGAGGCCGGACTTGGTTCCTGCCTAGGGAGGCTGTGGGTAGACCTGCTCTCCGCGGCCGGACTTAGTTCCTGCCTAAGGGAAGCGGTGGGTAGACCTGCTCTCCGCGGCCGGACTTAGTTCCTTCCTAGGGAGGCTGTGGGTAGACCTGCTCTCCGCGGCCGGACTTGGTTCCTGCCTAGGGAAGCGGAGGGTAGACCTGGTCTCCGCGGCCGGACTTAGTTCCTGCCTAGGGAGGCTGTGGGTAGATCTGCTCTCCGCGGCCGGACTTGGTTCCTGCCTAGGGAAGCGGAGGGTAGACCTGGTCTCCGCGGCCGGACTTAGTTCCTGCCTAGGGAGGCTGTGGGTAGACCTGCTCTCCGCGGCCGGCCTCGCTTCCGGGGTAGACCTGGTCTCCGCGGCCGGACTCAGTTCCCGGCCGCTGGCTCCCGAGGTAGACCTGGTCTCCGCGGCCGGACTTAGTTCCTGCCTAGGGAGGCTGTGGGTAGACCTGCTGTCCGCGGCCGGCCTCGCTTCCGGGGTAGACCTGGTCTCCGCGGCCGGACTTGGTTCCTGCCTAGGGAGGCTGTGGGCAGACCTGCTGTCCGCGGCCGGATTTAGTTCCTGCCTAGGGAGGCTGTGGGTAGAACTGCTCTCCGCGGCCGGACTCAGTTCCCGGCCGCTGGCTCCCGAGGTAGACCTGGTCTCCGAGGCCGGACTTGGTTCCTGCCTAGGGAAGCGGTGGGTAGACCTGCTCTCCGCGGCCGGACTTAGTTCCTGCCTAGGGAAGCTGTGGGTAGACCTGCTCTCCGCGGCCGTACTTAGTTCCTGCCTAGGGAGGCTGTGGGTAGACCTGGTCTCCGCGGCCGGACTTAGTTCCTGCCTAGGGAGGCTGTGGGTAGACCTGCTCTCGGCGGCCGGACTTAGTTCCTGCCTAGGGAGGCTGTGGGTAGACCTGGTCTCCGCGGCCGGACTTAGTTCCTGCCTAGGGAGGCTGTGGGTAGACCTGCTCTCCGCGGCCGGACTCAGTTCCCGGCCGCTGGCTCCCGAGGTAGACCTGGTCTCCGCGGCAGGACTTGGTTCCTGCCTAGGGAAGCTGTGGGTAGACCTGCTCTCCGCGGCCGGCCTCGCTTCCGGGGTAGACCTGGTCTCCGCGGCCGGACTTAGTTCCTGCCTAAGGGAAGCGGTGGGTAGACCTGCTCTCGGCGGCCGGACTTAGTTCCTGCCTAGGGAGGCTGTGGGTAGACCTGCTGTCCGCGGCCGGCCTCGCTTCCGGGGTAGACCTGCTCTCCGCGGCCGGACTTGGTTCCTGCCTAGGGAGGCTGTGGGTAGACCTGCTCTCCGCGGCCGGACTCAGTTCCCGGCCGCTGGCTCCCGAGGTAGACCTGGTCTCCGAGGCCGGACTTGGTTCCTGCCTAGGGAGGCTGTGGGTAGACCTGCTCTCCGCGGCCGGACTCAGTTCCCGGCCGCTGGCTCCCGAGGTAGACCTGGTCTCCGCGGCCGGACTTGGTTCCTGCCTAGGGAAGCTGTGGGTAGACCTGCTCTCCGCGGCCGGACTTAGTTCCTGCCTAGGGAAGCTGTGGGTAGACCTGCTCTCCGCGGCCGGACTCAGTTCCCGGCCGCTGGCTCCCGAGGTAGACCTGGTCTCCGAGGCCGGACTTGGTTCCTGCCTAGGGAGGCTGTGGGTAGACCTGCTCTCCGCGGCCGGACTTAGTTCCTGCCTAAGGGAAGCGGTGGGTAGACCTGCTCTCCGCGGCCGGACTTAGTTCCTTCCTAGGGAGGCTGTGGGTAGACCTGCTCTCCGCGGCCGGACTTGGTTCCTGCCTAGGGAAGCGGAGGGTAGACCTGGTCTCCGCGGCCGGACTTAGTTCCTGCCTAGGGAGGCTGTGGGTAGATCTGCTCTCCGCGGCCGGACTTGGTTCCTGCCTAGGGAAGCGGAGGGTAGACCTGGTCTCCGCGGCCGGACTTAGTTCCTGCCTAGGGAGGCTGTGGGTAGACCTGCTCTCCGCGGCCGGCCTCGCTTCCGGGGTAGACCTGGTCTCCGCGGCCGGACTCAGTTCCCGGCCGCTGGCTCCCGAGGTAGACCTGGTCTCCGCGGCCGGACTTAGTTCCTGCCTAGGGAGGCTGTGGGTAGACCTGCTGTCCGCGGCCGGCCTCGCTTCCGGGGTAGACCTGGTCTCCGCGGCCGGACTTGGTTCCTGCCTAGGGAGGCTGTGGGCAGACCTGCTGTCCGCGGCCGGATTTAGTTCCTGCCTAGGGAGGCTGTGGGTAGAACTGCTCTCCGCGGCCGGACTCAGTTCCCGGCCGCTGGCTCCCGAGGTAGACCTGGTCTCCGAGGCCGGACTTGGTTCCTGCCTAGGGAAGCGGTGGGTAGACCTGCTCTCCGCGGCCGGACTTAGTTCCTGCCTAGGGAAGCTGTGGGTAGACCTGCTCTCCGCGGCCGTACTTAGTTCCTGCCTAGGGAGGCTGTGGGTAGACCTGGTCTCCGCGGCCGGACTTAGTTCCTGCCTAGGGAGGCTGTGGGTAGACCTGCTCTCGGCGGCCGGACTTAGTTCCTGCCTAGGGAGGCTGTGGGTAGACCTGGTCTCCGCGGCCGGACTTAGTTCCTGCCTAGGGAGGCTGTGGGTAGACCTGCTCTCCGCGGCCGGACTCAGTTCCCGGCCGCTGGCTCCCGAGGTAGACCTGGTCTCCGCGGCAGGACTTGGTTCCTGCCTAGGGAAGCTGTGGGTAGACCTGCTCTCCGCGGCCGGCCTCGCTTCCGGGGTAGACCTGGTCTCCGCGGCCGGACTTAGTTCCTGCCTAAGGGAAGCGGTGGGTAGACCTGCTCTCGGCGGCCGGACTTAGTTCCTGCCTAGGGAGGCTGTGGGTAGACCTGCTGTCCGCGGCCGGCCTCGCTTCCGGGGTAGACCTGCTCTCCGCGGCCGGACTTGGTTCCTGCCTAGGGAGGCTGTGGGTAGACCTGCTCTCCGCGGCCGGACTCAGTTCCCGGCCGCTGGCTCCCGAGGTAGACCTGGTCTCCGAGGCCGGACTTGGTTCCTGCCTAGGGAGGCTGTGGGTAGACCTGCTCTCCGCGGCCGGACTCAGTTCCCGGCCGCTGGCTCCCGAGGTAGACCTGGTCTCCGCGGCCGGACTTGGTTCCTGCCTAGGGAAGCTGTGGGTAGACCTGCTCTCCGCGGCCGGACTTAGTTCCTGCCTAGGGAAGCTGTGGGTAGACCTGCTCTCCGCGGCCGGACTCAGTTCCCGGCCGCTGGCTCCCGAGGTAGACCTGGTCTCCGAGGCCGGACTTGGTTCCTGCCTAGGGAGGCTGTGGGTAGACCTGCTCTCCGCGGCCGGACTTAGTTCCTGCCTAAGGGAAGCGGTGGGTAGACCTGCTCTCCGCGGCCGGACTTAGTTCCTTCCTAGGGAGGCTGTGGGTAGACCTGCTCTCCGCGGCCGGACTTGGTTCCTGCCTAGGGAAGCGGAGGGTAGACCTGGTCTCCGCGGCCGGACTTAGTTCCTGCCTAGGGAGGCTGTGGGTAGATCTGCTCTCCGCGGCCGGACTTGGTTCCTGCCTAGGGAAGCGGAGGGTAGACCTGGTCTCCGCGGCCGGACTTAGTTCCTGCCTAGGGAGGCTGTGGGTAGACCTGCTCTCCGCGGCCGGCCTCGCTTCCGGGGTAGACCTGGTCTCCGCGGCCGGACTTGGTTCCTGCCTAGGGAGGCTGTGGGTAGACCTGCTGTCCGCGGCCGGCCTCGCTTCCGGGGTAGACCTGGTCTCCGCGGCCGGACTTGGTTCCTGCCTAGGGAGGCTGTGGGTAGACCTGCTGTCCGCGGCCGGACTCAGTTCCCGGCCGCTGGCTCCCGAGGTAGACCTGGTCTCCGAGGCCGGACTTGGTTCCTGCCTAGGGAGGCCGTGGGTAGACCTGCTCTCCGCGGCCGGCCTCGGTTCCTGCCTAGGGAAGCGGTGGGTAGACCTGCTCTCCGCGGCCGGACTTAGTTCCTGCCTAGGGAGGCGGTGGGTAGACCTGCTGTCCGCGGCCGGCCTCGCTTCCGGGGTAGACCTGGTCTCCGCGGCCGGACTTAGTTCCTGCCTAGGGAGGCTGTGGGTAGACCTGCTGTCCGCGGCCGGACTCAGTTCCCGGCCGCTGGCTCTCGAGGTAGACCTGGTCTCCGCGGCCGGACTTGGTTCCTGCCTAGGGAGGCTGTGGGTAGACCTGCTCTCCGCGGCCGGACTTGGTTCCTGCCTAGGGAGGCTGTGGGTAGACCTGCTGTCCGCGGCCGGACTTAGTTCCTGCCTAGGGAAGCGGTGGGTAGACCTGCTCTCCGCGGCCGGACTTAGTTCCTGCCTAGGGAGGCTGTGGGTAGACCTGCTGTCCGCGGCCGGACTCGGTTCCTGCCTAGGGAAGCTGTGGGTAGACCTGCTCTCCGCGGCCGGACTCAGTTCCCGGCCGCTGGCTCCCGAGGTAGACCTGGTCTCCGCGGCAGGACTTGGTTCCTGCCTAAGGGAAGCGGTGGGTAGACCTGCTCTCCGCGGCCGGCCTCGCTTCCGGGGTAGACCTGGTCTCCGCGGCCGGACTTAGTTCCTGCCTAAGGGAAGCGGTGGGTAGACCTGCTCTCCGCGGCCGGACTTAGTTCCTTCCTAGGGAGGCTGTGGGTAGACCTGGTCTCCGCGGCCGGACTTGGTTCCTGCCTAGGGAGGCTGTGGGTAGACCTGCTGTCCGCGGCCGGACTCAGTTCCCGGCCGCTGGCTCCCGAGGTAGACCTCCTGTCCGCGGCCGGACTTAGTTCCTGCCTAGGGAAGCGGTGGGTAGACCTGCTCTCCGCGGCCGGACTCGGTTCCTGCCTAGGGAAGCTGTGGGTAGACCTGTTCTCCCCGGCTCGCCTTCCCGCCTGCCCGCCAAAGCCCGGGTAGCCCGGCTTGTCCCCGGGAGGGAAGAGGAGAGTCTTCGGGAGCTGGCGGCGTTCCCGCCGCCTCCGTGCCCGAACGGACGGCGGCCCGGCTCCCGGCCTCGATTTTTACTTCGCTCGCTCCCTTTCCCTGCTCCTCGCCCTGCCCCCGCTGTCGCTGGGCCAACTGCGTTCGTTGACGGGAGAAGAGCCGGGGGCGGGAAAAGTTTGAAAGTGGCGCCAGGGAGGCTGACGGTGGAGGGCGGGGCGCCCCCAACCGCTGAGGGGGGCGGGAGACGGCTGAAGGCAGCGCCAGGGAGGCTGACGGCGGAGGGCAGGGCGCCCTCCACCGTCGATGGGCGGCCGCGACAGCCGAGGCAGGGGCGGGGGCGGGGAGAGAGGGCATGCGAGAGTATGCGTGGGTGGATGGGTGCGTGCGCGTGTGCCTGCGTGCGCCCGTCTGTGGCGCTGTTGGCCGGAGTGGGGGGGTGGCCCGTCCGAGAGGGCGGCATCGGGATGTGAGCGTGTCGAGTGGGGGAGTCCGTCTCCGTCTGTGTGAAGGCGGGCTGAGGGCCGGCGGCCTCGTGCCGGCCCCGGGCGCCGCGGCCTCGGGTCCCAGCGGCCCGCTAGCCCCGCGCCGAGGGCCGAAGACCTCGGCGGACCGTGAAAGAACCGGCCCGAAAGCGGCCGCCCGCTTGCCGGCCGCCCGGCCACGGCCCCTGTCGGTGGGGGGAAGGGGCGAGGCGAGGCGAGCCGCGCCGGGTTCGGCCGCCCGTCCCTGCTGCCCCTCCCCGCTGTTCCCCCATAGGTTCTGGTGCAGGGGGGGGAGGGGGGGGGTGGGGGAAGGGGCGCCGTTTTGGTGGTTCGGCGCGTGAGCGGGCCGAGGGCAGGGCGCAGCCTGCCCAATCAGCTCGGCCGGGAGCGGTCCGGGCGCGAAAAGAAAACAGCTCGGGTTTGCCGAGCTCGTTTTCTTCCTGAAACCTTTCTTGTTGCGAGTGAGTGGGAGAGCCGTTCTTCCAGGAAATGAAAAAAAACCAAAAAAACCCCCTCAAAAAACCAAACCAAACCAAACCAAACCAAACCAAACAAAACAAAAAAAAAAAACAAAAAAAAAAAAAACAAAAAACAAACAAACAAAAAAAAATCAAACCAAACCAAAACAAAAAAAACCCCCAAAATCTCCCCAAAAACCCCAACAACAACAACAACAAAAATAACCCCCCCAAAAAACCAAACGAGCAAATGAAAAGCAGGGGGTGGGGGAGCGAGGATTTTGTCGAAAATAGGTTGTGGTCTTGAAAGCGGGTTGGTTGGGTGGGCGGGAGGGGGGCCACTGGAGCCATCCGGCTGGGCGGCGCTACGAGGCTGTGAGCTTTCCTCCGGCTGCGGGGTGGCAGCGGGACGCCTCGTCTAGCCGGCCCCGGGGCGTAGGTGCAGCGCTTTGGCGGCGTGAAATGGCAGGGTGAACCGGTAGCCCCCCCACCCAGTCCGGGACGAACACGTCTACCCCGCTCCGGGCGCGGCCTGGGGACGCCAGGTCTACCCGGCTCCGGGGCGGCGCCGCGGCGCTCGCCGGCCGCCTGCAGAGAGGTCGGCGCGGCGCCGCGGCGGCGCGCGTCGCGGGGCGAACAGGTCTACCCCGCTCCGGGCGCGGCCTGGGGACGCCAGGTCTACCTCTCTCCGGGGCGGCCCCGGGACGCCAGGTCTACCTCTCTCCGGGGCGGCCCCGGGACGCCAGGTCTACCCCGCTCCAGGGCGGCCCCGGGACGCCAGGTCTACCTCTCTCCGGGGCGGGCCCGGGACGCCAGGTCTACCCCGCTCCGGGGCGGGCCCGGGACGCCAGGTCTACCCCGCTCCGGGGCGGCCCCGGGACGCCAGGTCTACCCCGCTCCGGGGCGGCCCCGGGACGCCAGGTCTACCCGGCTCCGGGGCGGCGCCGCGGCGCTCGCCGGCCGCCTGCAGAGAGGTCGGCGCGGCGCCGCGGCGGCCCGCGGTCGCGGGGCGAACAGGTCTACCCCGCTCCGGGGCGGCCCCGGGACGCCAGGTCTACCCCGCTCCGGGGCGGCCCCGGGACGCCAGGTCTACCTCTCTCCGGGGCGGCCCCGGGACGCCAGGTCTACCCCGCTCCGGGGCGGCCCCGGGACGCCAGGTCTACCCCGCTCCGGGGCGGCCCCGGGACGCCAGGTCTACCCGGCTCCGGGTCGGCGCCGCGGCGCTCGCCGGCCGCCTGCAAAGAGGTCGGCGCGGCGCCGCGGCGGCCCGCGGTCGCGGGGCGAACAGGTCTACCCCGCTCCGGGGCGGCGCCGGGACGCCAGGTCTACCTCTCTCCGGGGCGGCCCCGGGACGCCAGGTCTACCTCTCTCCGGGGCGGCCCCGGGACGCCAGGTCTACCTCTCTCCGGGGCGGCCCCGGGACGCCAGGTCTACCCCGCTCCGGGGCGGGCCCGGGACGCCAGGTCTACCCAGCTCCGGGGCCCGCCGCGGCGCTTGCCGACCCCTTCGAGAGAGAGGTCGGCGGGGCGGCGCGGCGGCCCGCGGTCGCGGGGCGAACAGGTCTACCCCGCTCCCGGGCGGCCCGGGGACGTCAGGTCTACCCGGCTCCGGGGCCTGCCGCGGCGCTCGCCGGCCGCCTGCAGAGAGGTCGGCGCGGTCCTGCGGCGGCCCGCGGTCGCGGGGCGAACAGGTCTACCCCGCTCCGGCGGGACTTGGGTGGACTGCCGCGGGTGGCCGGGTAGACCGGCTCTCCCCACCGCGCCTGGAAGTTCACCAAGGGGTCGCTGTTTTGGGCTGCCTCCGGTTACGTCTTGGTCGGCGGCGGCGTGCGCCAGGGCGCCCCCCCGGTCACGTTCCACTCGTCGTCTTGCGGGCGTCCGCCGTCCCGGACTCGTCTGTCCGTATTGTGGGAGCGAGTTGACGGGCCGCATCCCCGCAGGCTGTCCCGTGCCTGTGTCCGAAGCGGGCCGAGAGGCGACGGCCGCGCGTGCGGCCGCCGGCGCGAAGGAAAGCGCCGCCCGAGGTGTGGGACGCGAGTCGCGTGGCTCCGTTCCGGTTCCCGTCGTGCCCTGGGGAGAAGGGTACAGAGGAGTTGAGATGGCGAGAGAGAGAAAAAGCCGCGCGAGCGCGTCCCGCTCCGGCCCGGCTGCTGCCGGCTTCGCGAAGGGGGCGAGGGCCCCTCCCTGTGTTCCCTCCGGGCCAGATACGATGGTGTCGGGCGAGGCGGCGGCGCCTCGTCCCTTTGCTGCTCGGCCTTAAGCCGAGGCCCCGCTCCGGCCGCGGGTGCTTTTTTTTTTTTTTTTTTTTTCGGCCCCGCCCGTCCGTCCGCTTTGCGGTGGTGGCCGGCGGCTTTTGAAGGGTCGGCGCGGCCGGGGCTCTGTGGCGTCGAGACCGCTGAGGCCTCTTTCCCCCGGCCTTTTTCCCCCAGAAAGCCCCGAGGACGGGCCCGGTTCGCCGAGGTGGCGGCGCCTCGTTCCCCGCTCCTCCCGACTTGTTTGCCCAGCGTGTGTGTCGTCCGTGTCGGAAGCGCCGCGGGGACGTCCCGTGGGGCGTGCGGCCTTGCCTCGGCCTGTGCCGGTTGCTCGAGGGGCTCGGTGACCGGGAAAGTCGCCCGACCAGTTGTTGGGGCCGGGGTGGCGGCACCCCGTCCCTTCCCGAGCCGTGTGTTGTTGTTGTCCCCCTTCCTCGGCCTTAAGCCGGGGACCCGCGGAGCGGGCGGAATGAATTTCGTGTGGCTGGCGGCCGGCCGCGGCGGCCGGGCCGCCCTGGCCTGCGGACCGGAACCCGACAGAGAGAGAGAGAGAGAGCCCCGGGAAATGTCGCGGGCGGGGCGGCGGCGCCCCGCTCTCCCTTCGGTCGTGACCGGCGCGGTCGAGCCACTATGCCGGGGCGGCCCGTGGTGTCTGGCCTGCCCCGGCTGCCGTGGTTGCCGGCGGGACTGGGTCCTTTTTTTCAACCGGGTCCGCTTCTTAGGCCGGTGGGCGGAGTGGGGGGCGCCCGCCTTGGCCTGGTTTTCTTTTTTTTTTTTTTTCCTCGTGGCCCTAAGCCGCGGCACCGAGAAGCGTGCGCGACGAAAGGGTCGTGGGCCCGTGCCAGCCGAAGGCCGAGCGAGAAAGAAAAAAAGCGGTGGTCGAGGTGTGGGGCGCAAAGAACGGAGCAAAGAGAGAGAAAGAAGGGCGGCGTTACGAGAGAGGCGCGGGCCTCATTTTCCACCTTCCCCCACCTCTCCCCGGGCCCGCGACCCCCGTGGCCTAGCACGGGTCGTGTTGACGCGCTTGTGTGTGCTTTTTTTTTTTTTGCCGACCCCCCCCCCCGGCTTTTCCGGGGGGGGGAGAGCCGATCGCTGCGAGGCCGGCCGAAAGCCGGTGGCCCGTGGTGGCGTGGTCGGTGGCACCCTCTCGCACGCTCGGCTGGGTTCCCCGGCGGCGGGGAACCCGTGTGCCGCCCGTTGTCTCGCTGAGGGGAAGCGTCGTCCGCAGCTGCGCCGGGTGGGTGGCGGCACCCCCCGTGCCTCGTCCTCCGCTGCGACCGAGCCGGGCCGGGCGAGCCCGCGCGGCCGGCTGCCGCTGCCGTTGTCCCAGGACTCGCGGCCGTGTTGGGGGAGAGGGGGGCCCCGCCCGTGGCCCCTTTCTCTCTGCGGCTGCTTTTCTGATCGATGAGGCTTTTCGGGTCGCGTCGGAGAG
>NW_028154605.1:280000-292500 GCF_965231275.1 Zosterops lateralis
TAGTTCCTGCCTAGGGAGGCTGTGGGTAGACCTGGTCTCCGCGGCCGGACTCAGTTCCCGGCCGCTGGCTCCCGAGGTAGACCTAGTCTCCGAGGCCGGACTTGGTTCCTGCCTAGGGAAGCGGTGGGTAGACCTGCTCTCCGCGGCCGGACTTGGTTCCTGCCTAGGGAAGCTGTGGGTAGACCTGCTCTCCGCGGCCGGACTCAGTTCCCGGCCGCTGGCTCCCGAGGTAGACCTGGTCTCCGCGGCAGGACTTGGTTCCTGCCTAGGGAAGCTGTAGGTAGACCTGCTCTCCGCGGCCGGCCTCGCTTCCGGGGTAGACCTGCTGTCCGCGGCCGGACTTAGTTCCTACCTAGGGAAGCGGTGGGTAGACCTGCTGTCCGCGGCCGGACTTGGTTCCTGCCTAGGGAAGCGGTGGGTAGACCTGCTCTCCGCGGCCGGACTTAGTTCCTGCCTAGGGAAGCTGTGGGTAGACCTGCTCTCCGCGGCCGGACTTAGTTCCTGCCTAGCGAAGCGGTGGGTAGACCTGCTCTCCGCGGCCGGACTTAGTTCCTTCCTAGGGAGGCTGTGGGTAGACCTGCTCTCCGCGGCCGGACTCAGTTCCCGGCCGCTGGCTCCCGAGGTAGACCTGCTCTCCGCGGCCGGACTTGGTTCCTGCCTAGGGAAGCTGTGGGTAGACCTGCTCTCCGCGGCCGGACTTAGTTCCTTCCTAGGGAGGCTGTGGGTAGACCTGCTCTCCGCGGCCGGACTCAGTTCCCGGCCGCTGGCTCCCGAGGTAGACCTGCTCTCCGCGGCCGGACTTGGTTCCTGCCTAGGGAAGCTGTGGGTAGACCTGCTCTCCGCGGCCGGACTCAGTTCCTGCCTAGGGAGGCTGTGGGTAGACCTGCTCTCCGCGGCCGGCCTCGCTTCCGGGGTAGACCTGGTCTCCGCGGCCGGACTTAGTTCCTGCCTAGGGAAGCTGTGGGTAGACCTGCTCTCCGCGGCCGGACTCAGTTCCCGGCCGCTGGCTCCCGAGGTAGACCTGGTCTCCGCGGCAGGACTTGGTTCCTGCCTAGGGAAGCTGTGGGTAGACCTGCTCTCCGCGGCCGGACTCAGTTCCCGGCCGCTGGCTCCCGAGGTAGACCTGGTCTCCGCGGCCGGACTTAGTTCCTGCCTAGGGAGGCTGTGGGTAGACCTGCTGTCCGCGGCCGGCCTCGCTTCCGGGGTAGACCTGGTCTCCGCGGCCGGACTTGGTTCCTGCCTAAGGGAAGCGGTGGGTAGACCTGCTCTCGGCGGCCGGACTTAGTTCCTGCCTAGGGAGGCTGTGGGTAGACCTGCTGTCCGCGGCCGGCCTCGCTTCCGGGGTAGACCTGCTCTCCGCGGCCGGACTTGGTTCCTGCCTAGGGAGGCTGTGGGTAGACCTGCTCTCCGCGGCCGGACTCAGTTCCCGGCCGCTGGCTCCCGAGGTAGACCTGGTCTCCGCGGCCGGACTTGGTTCCTGCCTAGGGAAGCTGTGGGTAGACCTGCTCTCCGCGGCCGGACTTAGTTCCTGCCTAGGGAAGCTGTGGGTAGACCTGCTCTCCGCGGCCGGACTCAGTTCCCGGCCGCTGGCTCCCGAGGTAGACCTGGTCTCCGAGGCCGGACTTGGTTCCTGCCTAGGGAGGCTGTGGGTAGACCTGCTCTCCGCGGCCGGACTTAGTTCCTGCCTAAGGGAAGCGGTGGGTAGACCTGCTCTCCGCGGCCGGACTTAGTTCCTTCCTAGGGAGGCTGTGGGTAGACCTGCTCTCCGCGGCCGGACTTGGTTCCTGCCTAGGGAAGCGGAGGGTAGACCTGGTCTCCGCGGCCGGACTTAGTTCCTGCCTAGGGAGGCTGTGGGTAGATCTGCTCTCCGCGGCCGGACTTGGTTCCTGCCTAGGGAAGCGGAGGGTAGACCTGGTCTCCGCGGCCGGACTTAGTTCCTGCCTAGGGAGGCTGTGGGTAGACCTGCTCTCCGCGGCCGGCCTCGCTTCCGGGGTAGACCTGGTCTCCGCGGCCGGACTCAGTTCCCGGCCGCTGGCTCCCGAGGTAGACCTGGTCTCCGCGGCCGGACTTGGTTCCTGCCTAGGGAGGCTGTGGGCAGACCTGCTGTCCGCGGCCGGATTTAGTTCCTGCCTAGGGAGGCTGTGGGTAGAACTGCTCTCCGCGGCCGGACTCAGTTCCCGGCCGCTGGCTCCCGAGGTAGACCTGGTCTCCGAGGCCGGACTTGGTTCCTGCCTAGGGAAGCGGTGGGTAGACCTGCTCTCCGCGGCCGGACTTAGTTCCTGCCTAGGGAAGCTGTGGGTAGACCTGCTCTCCGCGGCCGTACTTAGTTCCTGCCTAGGGAGGCTGTGGGTAGACCTGGTCTCCGCGGCCGGACTTAGTTCCTGCCTAGGGAGGCTGTGGGTAGACCTGCTCTCGGCGGCCGGACTTAGTTCCTGCCTAGGGAGGCTGTGGGTAGACCTGGTCTCCGCGGCCGGACTTAGTTCCTGCCTAGGGAGGCTGTGGGTAGACCTGCTCTCCGCGGCCGGACTCAGTTCCCGGCCGCTGGCTCCCGAGGTAGACCTGGTCTCCGCGGCAGGACTTGGTTCCTGCCTAGGGAAGCTGTGGGTAGACCTGCTCTCCGCGGCCGGCCTCGCTTCCGGGGTAGACCTGGTCTCCGCGGCCGGACTTAGTTCCTGCCTAAGGGAAGCGGTGGGTAGACCTGCTCTCGGCGGCCGGACTTAGTTCCTGCCTAGGGAGGCTGTGGGTAGACCTGCTGTCCGCGGCCGGCCTCGCTTCCGGGGTAGACCTGCTCTCCGCGGCCGGACTTGGTTCCTGCCTAGGGAGGCTGTGGGTAGACCTGCTCTCCGCGGCCGGACTCAGTTCCCGGCCGCTGGCTCCCGAGGTAGACCTGGTCTCCGAGGCCGGACTTGGTTCCTGCCTAGGGAGGCTGTGGGTAGACCTGCTCTCCGCGGCCGGACTCAGTT
The DNA here is from genome assembly GCF_965231275.1 of Zosterops lateralis. Taxonomy (NCBI): domain Eukaryota; kingdom Metazoa; phylum Chordata; class Aves; order Passeriformes; family Zosteropidae; genus Zosterops; species Zosterops lateralis. The sequence continues at coordinate 282,964 of NW_028154605.1, forward strand.
CCCGGCCGCTGGCTCCCGAGGTAGACCTGGTCTCCGCGGCCGGACTTGGTTCCTGCCTAGGGAAGCTGTGGGTAGACCTGCTCTCCGCGGCCGGACTTAGTTCCTGCCTAGGGAAGCTGTGGGTAGACCTGCTCTCCGCGGCCGGACTCAGTTCCCGGCCGCTGGCTCCCGAGGTAGACCTGGTCTCCGAGGCCGGACTTGGTTCCTGCCTAGGGAGGCTGTGGGTAGACCTGCTCTCCGCGGCCGGACTTAGTTCCTGCCTAAGGGAAGCGGTGGGTAGACCTGCTCTCCGCGGCCGGACTTAGTTCCTACCTAGGGAAGCGGTGGGTAGACCTGCTGTCCGCGGCCGGACTTGGTTCCTGCCTAGGGAAGCGGTGGGTAGACCTGCTCTCCGCGGCCGGACTTAGTTCCTGCCTAGGGAAGCTGTGGGTAGACCTGCTCTCCGCGGCCGGACTTAGTTCCTGCCTAGCGAAGCGGTGGGTAGACCTGCTCTCCGCGGCCGGACTTAGTTCCTTCCTAGGGAGGCTGTGGGTAGACCTGCTCTCCGCGGCCGGACTCAGTTCCCGGCCGCTGGCTCCCGAGGTAGACCTGCTCTCCGCGGCCGGACTTGGTTCCTGCCTAGGGAAGCTGTGGGTAGACCTGCTCTCCGCGGCCGGACTTAGTTCCTTCCTAGGGAGGCTGTGGGTAGACCTGCTCTCCGCGGCCGGACTCAGTTCCCGGCCGCTGGCTCCCGAGGTAGACCTGCTCTCCGCGGCCGGACTTGGTTCCTGCCTAGGGAAGCTGTGGGTAGACCTGCTCTCCGCGGCCGGACTCAGTTCCTGCCTAGGGAGGCTGTGGGTAGACCTGCTCTCCGCGGCCGGCCTCGCTTCCGGGGTAGACCTGGTCTCCGCGGCCGGACTTAGTTCCTGCCTAGGGAAGCTGTGGGTAGACCTGCTCTCCGCGGCCGGACTCAGTTCCCGGCCGCTGGCTCCCGAGGTAGACCTGGTCTCCGCGGCAGGACTTGGTTCCTGCCTAGGGAAGCTGTGGGTAGACCTGCTCTCCGCGGCCGGACTCAGTTCCCGGCCGCTGGCTCCCGAGGTAGACCTGGTCTCCGCGGCCGGACTTAGTTCCTGCCTAGGGAGGCTGTGGGTAGACCTGCTGTCCGCGGCCGGCCTCGCTTCCGGGGTAGACCTGGTCTCCGCGGCCGGACTTGGTTCCTGCCTAGGGAGGCTGTGGGCAGACCTGCTGTCCGCGGCCGGATTTAGTTCCTGCCTAGGGAGGCTGTGGGTAGAACTGCTCTCCGCGGCCGGACTCAGTTCCCGGCCGCTGGCTCCCGAGGTAGACCTGGTCTCCGAGGCCGGACTTGGTTCCTGCCTAGGGAAGCGGTGGGTAGACCTGCTCTCCGCGGCCGGACTTAGTTCCTGCCTAGGGAAGCTGTGGGTAGACCTGCTCTACGCGGCCGTACTTAGTTCCTGCCTAGGGAGGCTGTGGGTAGACCTGGTCTCCGCGGCCGGACTTAGTTCCTGCCTAGGGAGGCTGTGGGTAGACCTGCTCTCGGCGGCCGGACTTAGTTCCTGCCTAGGGAGGCTGTGGGTAGACCTGGTCTCCGCGGCCGGACTTAGTTCCTGCCTAGGGAGGCTGTGGGTAGACCTGCTCTCCGCGGCCGGACTCAGTTCCCGGCCGCTGGCTCCCGAGGTAGACCTGGTCTCCGCGGCAGGACTTGGTTCCTGCCTAGGGAAGCTGTGGGTAGACCTGCTCTCCGCGGCCGGCCTCGCTTCCGGGGTAGACCTGGTCTCCGCGGCCGGACTTAGTTCCTGCCTAAGGGAAGCGGTGGGTAGACCTGCTCTCGGCGGCCGGACTTAGTTCCTGCCTAGGGAGGCTGTGGGTAGACCTGCTGTCCGCGGCCGGCCTCGCTTCCGGGGTAGACCTGCTCTCCGCGGCCGGACTTGGTTCCTGCCTAGGGAGGCTGTGGGTAGACCTGCTCTCCGCGGCCGGACTCAGTTCCCGGCCGCTGGCTCCCGAGGTAGACCTGGTCTCCGCGGCCGGACTTGGTTCCTGCCTAGGGAAGCTGTGGGTAGACCTGCTCTCCGCGGCCGGACTTAGTTCCTGCCTAGGGAAGCTGTGGGTAGACCTGCTCTCCGCGGCCGGACTCAGTTCCCGGCCGCTGGCTCCCGAGGTAGACCTGGTCTCCGAGGCCGGACTTGGTTCCTGCCTAGGGAGGCTGTGGGTAGACCTGCTCTCCGCGGCCGGACTTAGTTCCTGCCTAAGGGAAGCGGTGGGTAGACCTGCTCTCCGCGGCCGGACTTAGTTCCTTCCTAGGGAGGCTATGGGTAGACCTGCTCTCCGCGGCCGGACTTGGTTCCTGCCTAGGGAAGCGGAGGGTAGACCTGGTCTCCGCGGCCGGACTTAGTTCCTGCCTAGGGAGGCTGTGGGTAGATCTGCTCTCCGCGGCCGGACTTGGTTCCTGCCTAAGGGAAGCGGTGGGTAGACCTGCTCTCCGCGGCCGGACTTAGTTCCTTCCTAGGGAGGCTGTGGGTAGACCTGCTCTCCGCGGCCGGACTTGGTTCCTGCCTAGGGAAGCGGAGGGTAGACCTGGTCTCCGCGGCCGGACTTAGTTCCTGCCTAGGGAGGCTGTGGGTAGATCTGCTCTCCGCGGCCGGACTTGGTTCCTGCCTAGGGAAGCGGAGGGTAGACCTGGTCTCCGCGGCCGGACTTAGTTCCTGCCTAGGGAGGCTGTGGGTAGACCTGCTCTCCGCGGCCGGCCTCGCTTCCGGGGTAGACCTGGTCTCCGCGGCCGGACTTGGTTCCTGCCTAGGGAGGCTGTGGGTAGACCTGCTCTCCGCGGCCGGCCTCGCTTCCGGGGTAGACCTGGTCTCCGCGGCCGGACTTGGTTCCTGCCTAGGGAGGCTGTGGGTAGACCTGCTGTCCGCGGCCGGACTCAGTTCCCGGCCGCTGGCTCCCGAGGTAGACCTGGTCTCCGAGGCCGGACTTGGTTCCTGCCTAGGGAGGCCGTGGGTAGACCTGCTCTCCGCGGCCGGCCTCGGTTCCTGCCTAGGGAAGCGGTGGGTAGACCTGCTCTCCGCGGCCGGACTTAGTTCCTGCCTAGGGAGGCGGTGGGTAGACCTGCTGTCCGCGGCCGGCCTCGCTTCCGGGGTAGACCTGGTCTCCGCGGCCGGACTTAGTTCCTGCCTAGGGAGGCTGTGGGTAGACCTGCTGTCCGCGGCCGGACTCAGTTCCCGGCCGCTGGCTCTCGAGGTAGACCTGGTCTCCGCGGCCGGACTTGGTTCCTGCCTAGGGAGGCTGTGGGTAGACCTGCTCTCCGCGGCCGGACTTGGTTCCTGCCTAGGGAGGCTGTGGGTAGACCTGCTGTCCGCGGCCGGACTTAGTTCCTGCCTAGGGAAGCGGTGGGTAGACCTGCTCTCCGCGGCCGGACTTAGTTCCTGCCTAGGGAGGCTGTGGGTAGACCTGCTGTCCGCGGCCGGACTCGGTTCCTGCCTAGGGAAGCTGTGGGTAGACCTGCTCTCCGCGGCCGGACTCAGTTCCCGGCCGCTGGCTCCCGAGGTAGACCTGGTCTCCGCGGCAGGACTTGGTTCCTGCCTAAGGGAAGCGGTGGGTAGACCTGCTCTCCGCGGCCGGCCTCGCTTCCGGGGTAGACCTGGTCTCCGCGGCCGGACTTAGTTCCTGCCTAAGGGAAGCGGTGGGTAGACCTGCTCTCCGCGGCCGGACTTAGTTCCTTCCTAGGGAGGCTGTGGGTAGACCTGGTCTCCGCGGCCGGACTTGGTTCCTGCCTAGGGAGGCTGTGGGTAGACCTGCTGTCCGCGGCCGGACTCAGTTCCCGGCCGCTGGCTCCCGAGGTAGACCTCCTGTCCGCGGCCGGACTTAGTTCCTGCCTAGGGAAGCGGTGGGTAGACCTGCTCTCCGCGGCCGGACTCGGTTCCTGCCTAGGGAAGCTGTGGGTAGACCTGTTCTCCCCGGCTCGCCTTCCCGCCTGCCCGCCAAAGCCCGGGTAGCCCGGCTTGTCCCCGGGAGGGAAGAGGAGAGTCTTCGGGAGCTGGCGGCGTTCCCGCCGCCTCCGTGCCCGAACGGACGGCGGCCCGGCTCCCGGCCTCGATTTTTACTTCGCTCGCTCCCTTTCCCTGCTCCTCGCCCTGCCCCCGCTGTCGCTGGGCCAACTGCGTTCGTTGACGGGAGAAGAGCCGGGGGCGGGAAAAGTTTGAAAGTGGCGCCAGGGAGGCTGACGGTGGAGGGCGGGGCGCCCCCAACCGCTGAGGGGGGCGGGAGACGGCTGAAGGCAGCGCCAGGGAGGCTGACGGCGGAGGGCAGGGCGCCCTCCACCGTCGATGGGCGGCCGCGACAGCCGAGGCAGGGGCGGGGGCGGGGAGAGAGGGCATGCGAGAGTATGCGTGGGTGGATGGGTGCGTGCGCGTGTGCCTGCGTGCGCCCGTCTGTGGCGCTGTTGGCCGGAGTGGGGGGGTGGCCCGTCCGAGAGGGCGGCATCGGGATGTGAGCGTGTCGAGTGGGGGAGTCCGTCTCCGTCTGTGTGAAGGCGGGCTGAGGGCCGGCGGCCTCGTGCCGGCCCCGGGCGCCGCGGCCTCGGGTCCCAGCGGCCCGCTAGCCCCGCGCCGAGGGCCGAAGACCTCGGCGGACCGTGAAAGAACCGGCCCGAAAGCGGCCGCCCGCTTGCCGGCCGCCCGGCCACGGCCCCTGTCGGTGGGGGGAAGGGGCGAGGCGAGGCGAGCCGCGCCGGGTTCGGCCGCCCGTCCCTGCTGCCCCTCCCCGCTGTTCCCCCATAGGTTCTGGTGCAGGGGGGGGAGGGGGGGGGTGGGGGAAGGGGCGCCGTTTTGGTGGTTCGGCGCGTGAGCGGGCCGAGGGCAGGGCGCAGCCTGCCCAATCAGCTCGGCCGGGAGCGGTCCGGGCGCGAAAAGAAAACAGCTCGGGTTTGCCGAGCTCGTTTTCTTCCTGAAACCTTTCTTGTTGCGAGTGAGTGGGAGAGCCGTTCTTCCAGGAAATGAAAAAAAACCAAAAAAACCCCCTCAAAAAACCAAACCAAACCAAACCAAACCAAACCAAACAAAACAAAAAAAAAAAACAAAAAAAAAAAAAACAAAAAACAAACAAACAAAAAAAAATCAAACCAAACCAAAACAAAAAAAACCCCCAAAATCTCCCCAAAAACCCCAACAACAACAACAACAAAAATAACCCCCCCAAAAAACCAAACGAGCAAATGAAAAGCAGGGGGTGGGGGAGCGAGGATTTTGTCGAAAATAGGTTGTGGTCTTGAAAGCGGGTTGGTTGGGTGGGCGGGAGGGGGGCCACTGGAGCCATCCGGCTGGGCGGCGCTACGAGGCTGTGAGCTTTCCTCCGGCTGCGGGGTGGCAGCGGGACGCCTCGTCTAGCCGGCCCCGGGGCGTAGGTGCAGCGCTTTGGCGGCGTGAAATGGCAGGGTGAACCGGTAGCCCCCCCACCCAGTCCGGGACGAACACGTCTACCCCGCTCCGGGCGCGGCCTGGGGACGCCAGGTCTACCCGGCTCCGGGGCGGCGCCGCGGCGCTCGCCGGCCGCCTGCAGAGAGGTCGGCGCGGCGCCGCGGCGGCCCGCGGTCGCGGGGCGAACAGGTCTACCCCGCTCCGGGCGCGGCCTGGGGACGCCAGGTCTACCTCTCTCCGGGGCGGCCCCGGGACGCCAGGTCTACCTCTCTCCGGGGCGGCCCCGGGACGCCAGGTCTACCCCGCTCCAGGGCGGCCCCGGGACGCCAGGTCTACCTCTCTCCGGGGCGGGCCCGGGACGCCAGGTCTACCCCGCTCCGGGGCGGGCCCGGGACGCCAGGTCTACCCCGCTCCGGGGCGGCCCCGGGACGCCAGGTCTACCCCGCTCCGGGGCGGCCCCGGGACGCCAGGTCTACCCGGCTCCGGGGCGGCGCCGCGGCGCTCGCCGGCCGCCTGCAGAGAGGTCGGCGCGGCGCCGCGGCGGCCCGCGGTCGCGGGGCGAACAGGTCTACCCCGCTCCGGGGCGGCCCCGGGACGCCAGGTCTACCCCGCTCCGGGGCGGCCCCGGGACGCCAGGTCTACCTCTCTCCGGGGCGGCCCCGGGACGCCAGGTCTACCCCGCTCCGGGGCGGCCCCGGGACGCCAGGTCTACCCCGCTCCGGGGCGGCCCCGGGACGCCAGGTCTACCCGGCTCCGGGTCGGCGCCGCGGCGCTCGCCGGCCGCCTGCAAAGAGGTCGGCGCGGCGCCGCGGCGGCCCGCGGTCGCGGGGCGAACAGGTCTACCCCGCTCCGGGGCGGCGCCGGGACGCCAGGTCTACCTCTCTCCGGGGCGGCCCCGGGACGCCAGGTCTACCTCTCTCCGGGGCGGCCCCGGGACGCCAGGTCTACCTCTCTCCGGGGCGGCCCCGGGACGCCAGGTCTACCCCGCTCCGGGGCGGGCCCGGGACGCCAGGTCTACCCAGCTCCGGGGCCCGCCGCGGCGCTTGCCGACCCCTTCGAGAGAGAGGTCGGCGGGGCGGCGCGGCGGCCCGCGGTCGCGGGGCGAACAGGTCTACCCCGCTCCCGGGCGGCCCGGGGACGTCAGGTCTACCCGGCTCCGGGGCCTGCCGCGGCGCTCGCCGGCCGCCTGCAGAGAGGTCGGCGCGGTCCTGCGGCGGCCCGCGGTCGCGGGGCGAACAGGTCTACCCCGCTCCGGCGGGACTTGGGTGGACTGCCGCGGGTGGCCGGGTAGACCGGCTCTCCCCACCGCGCCTGGAAGTTCACCAAGGGGTCGCTGTTTTGGGCTGCCTCCGGTTACGTCTTGGTCGGCGGCGGCGTGCGCCAGGGCGCCCCCCCGGTCACGTTCCACTCGTCGTCTTGCGGGCGTCCGCCGTCCCGGACTCGTCTGTCCGTATTGTGGGAGCGAGTTGACGGGCCGCATCCCCGCAGGCTGTCCCGTGCCTGTGTCCGAAGCGGGCCGAGAGGCGACGGCCGCGCGTGCGGCCGCCGGCGCGAAGGAAAGCGCCGCCCGAGGTGTGGGACGCGAGTCGCGTGGCTCCGTTCCGGTTCCCGTCGTGCCCTGGGGAGAAGGGTACAGAGGAGTTGAGATGGCGAGAGAGAGAAAAAGCCGCGCGAGCGCGTCCCGCTCCGGCCCGGCTGCTGCCGGCTTCGCGAAGGGGGCGAGGGCCCCTCCCTGTGTTCCCTCCGGGCCAGATACGATGGTGTCGGGCGAGGCGGCGGCGCCTCGTCCCTTTGCTGCTCGGCCTTAAGCCGAGGCCCCGCTCCGGCCGCGGGTGCTTTTTTTTTTTTTTTTTTTTTCGGCCCCGCCCGTCCGTCCGCTTTGCGGTGGTGGCCGGCGGCTTTTGAAGGGTCGGCGCGGCCGGGGCTCTGTGGCGTCGAGACCGCTGAGGCCTCTTTCCCCCGGCCTTTTTCCCCCAGAAAGCCCCGAGGACGGGCCCGGTTCGCCGAGGTGGCGGCGCCTCGTTCCCCGCTCCTCCCGACTTGTTTGCCCAGCGTGTGTGTCGTCCGTGTCGGAAGCGCCGCGGGGACGTCCCGTGGGGCGTGCGGCCTTGCCTCGGCCTGTGCCGGTTGCTCGAGGGGCTCGGTGACCGGGAAAGTCGCCCGACCAGTTGTTGGGGCCGGGGTGGCGGCACCCCGTCCCTTCCCGAGCCGTGTGTTGTTGTTGTCCCCCTTCCTCGGCCTTAAGCCGGGGACCCGCGGAGCGGGCGGAATGAATTTCGTGTGGCTGGCGGCCGGCCGCGGCGGCCGGGCCGCCCTGGCCTGCGGACCGGAACCCGACAGAGAGAGAGAGAGAGAGCCCCGGGAAATGTCGCGGGCGGGGCGGCGGCGCCCCGCTCTCCCTTCGGTCGTGACCGGCGCGGTCGAGCCACTATGCCGGGGCGGCCCGTGGTGTCTGGCCTGCCCCGGCTGCCGTGGTTGCCGGCGGGACTGGGTCCTTTTTTTCAACCGGGTCCGCTTCTTAGGCCGGTGGGCGGAGTGGGGGGCGCCCGCCTTGGCCTGGTTTTCTTTTTTTTTTTTTTTCCTCGTGGCCCTAAGCCGCGGCACCGAGAAGCGTGCGCGACGAAAGGGTCGTGGGCCCGTGCCAGCCGAAGGCCGAGCGAGAAAGAAAAAAAGCGGTGGTCGAGGTGTGGGGCGCAAAGAACGGAGCAAAGAGAGAGAAAGAAGGGCGGCGTTACGAGAGAGGCGCGGGCCTCATTTTCCACCTTCCCCCACCTCTCCCCGGGCCCGCGACCCCCGTGGCCTAGCACGGGTCGTGTTGACGCGCTTGTGTGTGCTTTTTTTTTTTTTGCCGACCCCCCCCCCCGGCTTTTCCGGGGGGGGGAGAGCCGATCGCTGCGAGGCCGGCCGAAAGCCGGTGGCCCGTGGTGGCGTGGTCGGTGGCACCCTCTCGCACGCTCGGCTGGGTTCCCCGGCGGCGGGGAACCCGTGTGCCGCCCGTTGTCTCGCTGAGGGGAAGCGTCGTCCGCAGCTGCGCCGGGTGGGTGGCGGCACCCCCCGTGCCTCGTCCTCCGCTGCGACCGAGCCGGGCCGGGCGAGCCCGCGCGGCCGGCTGCCGCTGCCGTTGTCCCAGGACTCGCGGCCGTGTTGGGGGAGAGGGGGGCCCCGCCCGTGGCCCCTTTCTCTCTGCGGCTGCTTTTCTGATCGATGAGGCTTTTCGGGTCGCGTCGGAGAGGGCCCCCCGGCGGCCCGGATCTTCCCGGGGTTCTCCCTGTCACGGGGAGGGCCACGGCGGGGGTCCGGTGCTCGGCCGGGGCGGTCTCCTTTCCAATTCGCTTCCCGTCGCGAGCGAGGTGTCGCCCCTCCCGCCGCCGGAGGGGCGTCTTTACCGTCCCCAGCTGTGTGAACGCCGCGAGGCCCCGCGAGCCTTCAGGGTGCCCTTCAAAACCACGCGAGGTGCCGGTGCTGGCCCCGGTCCGGGTAGCGCCCGTGGGTGCCGGCCGCGAGCGGCGCCGGGCGGCGGTGCGGCCGGAGCTGAGCCGAGCCCCAGTTCCCCCGGAGAAGCGAGCCGAGAGAGAGAGAGAAGGGCCGGGACTGGAAGGCCGATGGGGGCGCGGACGGGGGAAGAGAGCCCGTTCCGCGCGCACCGCTCGGTTGCTCCTTCGTCGCGCCGCCGCCTGCCGCGGAGCGAGCCGCCCCGTCAGAGGGGCCTCGGTGTCCGGGCCGCGCCCGCCTCGTCGGGTCGCTGTCTCCTCTAGCACGTCCGGTGCCTTGTGCGCGGCCCGGCGGGGGGACGCGTCGGAGCCGGGTTTCGCTCCCCCGAGCGGGCCCCCTTCGGCGCCAACCTCGCCGGCGGCCGGTCGCGCTCCTCCGCCGACCGGTCGGCGGGGCGGGCCGGCCTCGGGGGCGGGTCAGCCCCGGCCGAGTCCCGTTCCGCGCGCCGCGCGCGCGACAACCCAGCGCGAGGCCGAGCCTCTCGAAGGGGGGGGCGCGGGCCCCCACCCGAGAGCGAGACGAGAGAGAGAGAGAGAGAGAGAGGGAAGGCGCAAAACCGAACAAAACAAAAAAAAAGGCCCGCGTTGTCCGGAGTTACGAAGCTGCGCAGCGGTCCCGGCTCCTTGCCCGCGGCGTC
>NW_028154605.1:305000-315000 GCF_965231275.1 Zosterops lateralis
CGGACTCGGTTCCTGCCTAGGGAAGCTGTGGGTAGACCTGCTCTCCGCGGCCGGACTCAGTTCCCGGCCGCTGGCTTCCGAGGTAGACCTGGTCTCCGCGGCCGGACTTGGTTCCTGCCTAGGGAAGCTGTGGGTAGACCTGCTCTCCGCGGCCGGACTTAGTTCCTGCCTAGGGAAGCGCTGGGTAGACTTGTTCTCCGCGGCCGGACTTAGTTCCTGCCTAGGGAGGCTGTGGGTAGACCTGCTGTCTGCGGCCGGACTTAGTTCCTGCCTAGGGAGGCTGTGGGTAGACCTGCTCTCCGCGGCCGGCCTCGCTTCCGGGGTAGACCTGCTCTCCGCGGCCGGACTTGGTTCCTGCCTAGGGAGGCTGTGGGTAGACCTGCTGTCCGCGGCCGGACTCAGTTCCCGGCCGCTGGCTCCCGAGGTAGACCTGGTCTCCGCGGCCGGACTTAGTTCCTGCCTAGGGAAACGGTGGGTAGACCTGCTCTCCGCGGCCGGACTTAGTTCCTTCCTAGGGAGGCTGTGGGTAGACCTGGTCTCCGCGGCCGGACTTGGTTCCTGCCTAGGGAAGCGGAGGGTAGACCTGGTCTCCGCGGCCGGACTTAGTTCCTGCCTAGGGAGGCTGTGGGTAGACCTGCTGTCCGCGGCCGGACTTAGTTCCTGCCTAGGGAGGCTGTGGGTAGACCTGCTCTCCGCGGCCGGCCTCGCTTCCGGGGTAGACCTGCTCTCCGCGGCCGGACTTGGTTCCTGCCTAGGGAGGCTGTGGGTAGACCTGCTCTCCGCGGCCGGACTTAGTTCCTGCCTAGGGAAGCGGTGGGTAGACCTGCTCTCCGCGGCCGGACTTTGTTCCTTCCTAGGGAGGCTGTGGGTAGACCTGGTCTCCGCGGCCGGACTTGGTTCCTGCCTAGGGAAGCGGAGGGTAGACCTGGTCTCCGCGGCCGGACTTAGTTCCTGCCTAGGGAGGCTGTGGGTAGACCTGCTGTCCGCGGCCGGACTTAGTTCCTGCCTAGGGAGGCTGTGGGTAGACCTGCTGTCCGCGGCCGGACTCAGTTCCCGGCCGCTGGCTCCCGAGGTAGACCTGGTCTCCGAGGCCGGACTCGGTTCCTGCCTAGGGAAGCTGTGGGTAGACCTGCTCTCCGCGGCCGGACTCAGTTCCCGGCCGCTGGCTTCCGAGGTAGACCTGGTCTCCGCGGCCGGACTTGGTTCCTGCCTAGGGAAGCTGTGGGTAGACCTGCTCTCCGCGGCCGGACTTAGTTCCTGCCTAGGGAAGCGCTGGGTAGACTTGTTCTCCGCGGCCGGACTTAGTTCCTGCCTAGGGAGGCTGTGGGTAGACCTGCTGTCCGCGGCCGGACTTAGTTCCTGCCTAGGGAGGCTGTGGGTAGACCTGCTCTCCGCGGCCGGCCTCGCTTCCGGGGTAGACCTGCTCTCCGCGGCCGGACTTGGTTCCTGCCTAGGGAGGCTGTGGGTAGACCTGCTGTCCGCGGCCGGACTCAGTTCCCGGCCGCTGGCTCCCGAGGTAGACCTGGTCTCCGCGGCCGGACTTAGTTCCTGCCTAGGGAAGCGGTGGGTAGACCTGCTCTCCGCGGCCGGACTTAGTTCCTTCCTAGGGAGGCTGTGGGTAGACCTGGTCTCCGCGGCCGGACTTGGTTCCTGCCTAGGGAAGCGGAGGGTAGACCTGGTCTCCGCGGCCGGACTTAGTTCCTGCCTAGGGAGGCTGTGGGTAGACCTGCTGTCCGCGGCCGGACTTAGTTCCTGCCTAGGGAGGCTGTGGGTAGACCTGCTCTCCGCGGCCGGCCTCGCTTCCGGGGTAGACCTGGTCTCCGCGGCCGGACTTGGTTCCTGCCTAGGGAGGCTGTGGGTAGACCTGCTGTCCGCGGCCGGACTCAGTTCCCGGCCGCTGGCTCCCGAGGTAAACCTGGTCTCCGCGGCCGGACTTAGTTCCTGCCTAGGGAAGCGGTGGGTAGACCTGCTCTCCGCGGCCGGACTTAGTTCCTTCCTAGGGAGGCTGTGGGTAGACCTGGTCTCCGCGGCCGGACTTGGTTCCTGCCTAGGGAAGCGGAGGGTAGACCTGGTCTCCGCGGCCGGACTTAGTTCCTGCCTAGGGAGGCTGTGGGTAGACCTGCTCTCCGCGGCCGGACTTAGTTCCTGCCTAGGGAAGCGGTGGGTAGACCTGCTCTCCGCGGCCGGACTTTGTTCCTTCCTAGGGAGGCTGTGGGTAGACCTGGTCTCCGCGGCCGGACTTGGTTCCTGCCTAGGGAAGCGCAGGGTAGACCTGGTCTCCGCGGCCGGACTTAGTTCCTGCCTAGGGAGGCTGTGGGTAGACCTGCTGTCCGCGGCCGGACTTAGTTCCTGCCTAGGGAGGCTGTGGGTAGACCTGCTGTCCGCGGCCGGACTCAGTTCCCGGCCGCTGGCTCCCGAGGTAGACCTGGTCTCCGAGGCCGGACTTGGTTCCTGCCTAGGGAAGCGGAGGGTAGACCTGCTCTCCGCGGCCGGACTTAGTTCCTGCCTAGGGAAGCGCTGGGTAGACTTGTTCTCCGCGGCCGGACTTAGTTCCTGCCTAGGGAAGCGCTGGGTAGACCTGCTCTCCGCGGCCGGCCTCGCTTCCGGGATAGACCTGCTCTCCGCGGCCGGACTTAGTTCCTGCCTAGGGAAGCGGTGGGTAGACCTGGTCTCCGCGGCCGGACTCGGTTCCTGCATAGGGAAGCTGTGGGTAGACCTGCTGTCCGCGGCCGGCCTCGCTTCCGGGGTAGACCTGCTCTCCGCGGCCGGACTCGGTTCCTGCCTAAGGGAAGCGGTGGGTAGACCTGCTCTCCGCGGCCGGACTTGGTTCCTGCCTAAGGAGGCTGTGGGTAGACCTGCTGTCCGCGGCCGGACTTAGTTCCTGCCTAGGGAAGCTGTGGGTAGACCTGCTCTCCGCGGCCGTACTTAGTTCCTGCCTAGGGAAGCGGTGGGTAGACCTGCTCTCGGCGGCCGGACTTAGTTCCTGCCTAGGGAAGCGGTGGGTAGACCTGCTCTCCGCGGCCGGACTCGGTTCCCGGCCGCTGACTCGTGAGGTAGACCTGCTCTCCGCGGCCGGACTTAGTTCCTGCCTAGGGAAGCGGTGGGTAGACCTGCTCTCCGCGGCCGGACTTAGTTCCTGCCTAGGGAAGCGGTGGGTAGACCTGCTCTCGGCGGCCGGACTTAGTTCCTGCCTAGAGAAGCGGTGGGTAGACCTGCTGTCCGCGGCCGGACTCAGTTCCCGGCCGCTGGCTCCCGAGGTAGACCTGCTCTCCGCGGCCGGACTTGGTTCCTGCCTAGGGAAGCTGTGGGTAGACCTGCTCTCCGCGGCCGGCCTCGCTTCCGGGGTAGACCTGGTCTCCGCGGCCGGACTCGGTTCCTGCCTAGGGAAGCGGTGGGTAGACCTGCTGTCCGCGGCCGGACTTAGTTCCTGCCTAGGGAAGCTGTGGGTAGACCTGCTGTCCGCGGCCGGCCTCGCTTCCGGGGTAGACCTGGTCTCCGCGGCCGGACTTGGTTCCTGCCTAGGGAAGCGGTGGGTAGACCTGCTGTCCGCGGCCGGCCTCGCTTCCGGGGTAGACCTGGTCTCCGCGGCCGGACTCGGTTCCTGCCTAGGGAAGCGGTGGGTAGACCTGCTCTCCGCGGCCGGACTTGGTTCCTGCCTAGGGAGGCTGTGGGTAGACCTGCTCTCCGCGGCCGGACTTAGTTCCTGCCTAGGGAGGCTGTGGGTAGACCTGCTGTCCGCGGCCGGACTTAGTTCCTGCCTAGGGAAGCTGTGGGTAGACCTGCTGTCCGCCGCCGGCCTCGCTTCCGGGGTAGACCTGGTCTCCGCGGCCGGACTCGGTTCCTGCCTAGGGAAGCGGTGGGTAGACCTGGTCTCCGCGGCCGGACTTAGTTCCTGCCTAGGGAGGCTGTGGGTAGACCTGCTCTCCGCGGCCGGACTCAGTTCCCGGCCGCTGGCTCCCGAGGTAGACCTGGTCTCCGCGGCCGGACTTAGTTCCTGCCTAGGGAAGCGGTGGGTAGACCTGCTCTCGGCGGCCGGACTTAGTTCCTGCCTAGAGAAGCGGTGGGTAGACCTGCTGTCCGCGGCCGGACTCGGTTCCCGGCCGCTGGCTCCCGAGGTAGACCTGGTCTCCGCGGCCGGACTTGGTTCCTGCCTAGGGAAGCGGTGGGTAGACCTGCTCTCCGCGGCCGGACTTGGTTCCTGCCTAGGGAAGCGGTGGGTAGACCTGCTCTCCGCGGCCGGCCTCGCTTCCGGGGTAGACCTGCTCTCCGCGGCCGGACTCGGTTCCTGCCTAGGGAAGCTGTGGGTAGACCTGCTGTCCGCGGCCGGACTTAGTTCCTGCCTAGGGAAGCTGTGGGTAGACCTGCTGTCCGCGGCCGGACTTCGTTCCTGCCTAGGGAAGCGGTGGGTAGACCTGCTCTCGGCGGCCGGACTTAGTTCCTGCCTAGGGAAGCGCTGGGTAGACCTGCTGTCCGCGGCCGGCCTCGCTTCCGGGGTAGACCTGGTCTCCGCGGCCGGACTCGGTTCCTGCCTAGGGAAGCGGTGGGTAGACCTGCTCTCCGCGGCCGGACTTGGTTCCTGCCTAGGGAAGCGGTGGGTAGACCTGCTCTCCGCGGCCGGACTCAGTTCCTGCCTAGGGAAGCGCTGGGTAGACCTGCTGTCCGCGGCCGGACTTAGTTCCTGCCTAGGGAAGCGGTGGGTAGACCTGCTCTCCGCGGCCGGACTTAGTTCCTGCCTAGGGAAGCGGTGGGTAGACCTGCTCTCCGCGGCCGGACTCGGTTCCCGGCCGCTGGCTCCCGAGGTAGACCTGCTCTCCGTGGCCGGCCTCGGTACCCGACCGCTGGCGGCTCGGGTAGACCTGCTGTCTGCGGCCGGACTCGGTTCCTGCCTAGGGAAGCTGTGGGTAGACCTGTTCTCCCCGGCTCGCCTTCCCGCCTGCCCGCCAAAGCCCGGGTAGCCCGGCTTGTCCCCGGGAGGGAAGAGGAGAGTCTTCGGGAGCTGGCGGCGTTCCCGCCGCCTCCGTGCCCGAACGGACGGCGGCCCGGCTCCCGGCCTCGATTTTTACTTCGCTCGCTCCCTTTCCCTGCTCCTCGCCCTGCCCCCGCTGTCGCTGGGCCAACTGCGTTCGTTGACGGGAGAAGAGCCGGGGGCGGGAAAAGTTTGAAAGTGGCGCCAGGGAGGCTGACGGTGGAGGGCGGGGCGCCCCCAACCGCTGAGGGGGGCGGGAGACGGCTGAAGGCAGCGCCAGGGAGGCTGACGGCGGAGGGCAGGGCGCCCTCAACCGTCGATGGGCGGCCGCGACAGCCGAGGCAGGGGCGGGGGCGGGGAGAGAGGGCATGCGAGAGTATGCGTGGGTGGATGGGTGCGTGCGCGTGTGCCTGCGTGCGCCCGTCTGTGGCGCTGTTGGCTGGAGTGGGGGGGTGGCCCGTCCGAGAGGGCGGCATCGGGATGTGAGCGTGTCGAGTGGGGGAGTCCGTCTCCGTCTGTGTGAAGGCGGGCTGAGGGCCGGCGGCCTCGGGTCCCAGCGGCCCGCTAGCCCCGCGCCGAGGGCCGAAGACCTCGGCGGACCGTGAAAGAACCGGCCCGAAAGCGGCCGCCCGCTTGCCGGCCGCCCGGCCACGGCCCCTGTCGGTGGGGGGAAGGGGCGAGGCGAGGCGAGCCGCGCCGGGTTCGGCCGCCCGTCCCTGCTGCCCCTCCCCGCTGTTCCCCCATAGGTTCTGGTGCAGGGGGGGGAGGGGGGGGGTGGGGGAAGGGGCGCCGTTTTGGTGGTTCGGCGCGTGAGCGGGCCGAGGGCAGGGCGCAGCCTGCCCAATCAGCTCGGCCGGGAGCGGTCCGGGCGCGAAAAGAAAACAGCTCGGGTTTGCCGAGCTCGTTTTCTTCCTGAAACCTTTCTTGTTGCGAGTGAGTGGGAGAGCCGTTCTTCCAGGAAATGAAAAAAAACCAAAAAAACCCCCTCAAAAAACCAAACCAAACCAAAACAAACCAAACCAAACCAAACCAAAACAAAAAAAAACCCCCAAAAACCCCCCAAAAAACCCAACAACAACAACAACAACAAAAATAACCCCCCCAAAAAACCAAACGAGCAAATGAAAAGCAGGGGGTGGGGGAGCGAGGATTTTGTCGAAAATAGGTTGTGGTCTTGAAAGCGGGTTGGTTGGGTGGGCGGGAGGGGGGCCACTGGAGCCATCCGGCTGGGCGGCGCTACGAGGCTGTGAGCTTTCCTCCGGCTGCGGGGTGGCAGCGGGACGCCTCGTCTAGCCGGCCCCGGGGCGTAGGTGCAGCGCTTTGGCGGCGTGAAATGGCAGGGTGAACCGGTAGCCCCCCCACCCAGTCCGGGACGAACACGTCTACCCCGCTCCGGGCGCGGCCTGGGGACGCCAGGTCTACCCCGCTCCGGGGCGGCCCCGGGACGCCAGGTCTACCTCTCTCCGGGACGGCCCCGGGACGCCAGGTCTACCTCTCTCCGGGGCGGCCCCGGGACGCCAGGTCTACCCCGCTCCGGGCGCGGCCTGGGGACGGCAGGTCTACCCGGCTCCGGGTCGGCGCCGCGGCGCTCGCCGGCCGCCTGCAAAGAGGTCGGCGCGGCGCCGCGGCGGCCCGCGGTCGCGGGGCGAACAGGTCTACCCCGCTCCGGGGCGGCCCCGGGACGCCAGGTCTACCTCTCTCCGGGGCGGCCCCGGGACGCCAGGTCTACCTCTCTCCGGGGCGTCCCCGGGACGCCAGGTCTACCCCGCTCCGGGGCGTCCCCGGGACGCCAGGTCTACCCCGCTCCGGGGCGGCCCCGGGACGCCAGGTCTACCCCGCTCCGGGTCGGCGCCGGGACGCCAGGTCTACCCAGCCCCGGGGCCCGCCGCGGCGCTTGCCGACCCCTTCGACAGAGAGGTCGGCGGGGCGGCGCGGCGGCCCGCGGTCGCGGGGCGAACAGGTCTACCCCGCTCCGGGGCGGCCCGGGGACGTCAGGTCTACCCGGCTCCGGGGCCTGCCGCGGCGCTCGCCGGCCGCCTGCAGAGAGGTCGGCGCGGTCCTGCGGCGGCCCGCGGTCGCGGGGCGAACAGGTCTACCCCGCTCCGGCGGGACTTGGGTGGACTGCCGCGGGAGGCCGGGTAGACCGGCTCTCCCCACCGCGCCTGGAAGTTCACCAAGGGGTCGCTGTTTTGGGCTGCCTCCGGTTACGTCTTGGTCGGCGGCGGCGTGCGCCAGGGCGCCCCCCCGGTCACGTTCCACTCGTCGTCTTGCGGGCGTCCGCCGTCCCGGACTCGTCTGTCCGTATTGTGGGAGCGAGTTGACGGGCCGCATCCCCGCAGGCTGTCCCGTGCCTGTGTCCGAAGCGGGCCGAGAGGCGACGGCCGCGCGTGCGGCCGCCGGCGCGAAGGAAAGCGCCGCCCGAGGTGTGGGACGCGAGTCGCGTGGCTCCGTTCCGGTTCCCGTCGTGCCCTGGGGAGAAGGGTACAGAGGAGTTGAGATGGCGAGAGAGAAAAAGCCGCGCGAGCGCGTCCCGCTCCGGCCCGGCTGCTGCCGGTTTCGCGAAAGGGGGCGAGGGCCCTCCCTGTGTTCCCTCCGGGCCAGATACGATGGTGTCGGGCGAGGCGGCGGCGCCTCGTCCCTTTGCTGCTCGGCCTTAAGCCGAGGCCCCGCTCGGCCGCGCGGGTGCTTTTTTTTTTTTTTCGGCCCGCCCGTCCGTCCGCTTTGCGGTGGTGGCCGGCGGCTTTTGAAGGGTGGGCGCGGCCGGGGCTCTGCGGCATCGAGACCGCTGAGGCCTCTTTCCCCCGGCCTTTTTCCCCCAGAAAGCCCCGAGGACGGGCCCGGTTCGCCGAGGTGGCGGCGCCTCGTTCCCCGCTCCTCCCGACTTGTTTGCCCAGCGTGTGTGTCGTCCGTGTCGGAAGCGCCGCGGGGGACGTCCCGTGGGGCGTGCGGCCTTGCCTCGGCCTGTGCCGGTTGCTCGAGGGGCTCGGTGACCGGGAAAGTCGCCCGACCAGTTGTTGGGACCGGGGTGGCGGCACCCCGTCCCTTCCCGAGCCGTGTGTTGTTGTTGTCCCCCTTCCTCGGCCTTAAGCCGGGGACCCGCGGAGCGGGCGGAATGAATTTCGTGTGGCTGGCGGCCGGCCGCGGCGGCCGGGCCGACCTGGCCTGCGGACCGGAACCCGACAGAGAGAGAGAGCCCCGGGAAATGTCGCGGGCGGGGCGGCGGCGCCCCGCTCTCCCTTCGGTCGTGACCGGCGCGGTCGAGCCACTATGCCGGGGCGGCCCGTGGTGTCTGGCCTGCCCCGGCTGCCGTGGTTGCCGGCGGGACTGGGTCCTTTTTTTCAACCGGGTCCGCTTCTTAGGCCGGCGGGCGGAGTGGGGGGGGGCGCCCGCCTTGGCCTTGTTTTCTTTTTTTTTTTTTTTCCTCGTGGCCCTAAGCCGCGGCACCGAGAAGCGTGCGCGACGAAAGGGTCGTGGGCCCGTGCCAGCCGAAGGCCGAGCGAGAAAGAAAAAAAGGCGGTGGTCGAGGGTGTGTGGGGCAAAGAACTGAGCGAAGAGAAAGAAGGGCGGCGTTACGAGAGAGGCGCGGGCCTCATTTTCCACCTTCCCCCACCTCTCCCCGGGCCCGCGACCCCCGTGGCCTAGCACGGGTCGTGTTGACGCGCTTGTGTGTGCTTTTTTTTTTTTTGCCGACCCCCCCCCCGGCTTTTCCGGGGGGGGGGGGAAGCCGATCGCTGCGAGGCCGGCCGAAAGCCGGGTGGCCCGTGGTGGCGTTGGTCGGTGGCACCCTCTCGCACGCTCGGCTGGGTTCCCCGGCGGCGGGGAACCCGTGTGCCGCCCGTTGTCTCGCTGAGGGGAAGCGTCGTCCGCAGCTGCGCCGGGTGGGTGGCGGCACCCCCCGTGCCTCGTCCTCCGCTGCGACCGAGCCGGCCGGGCGAGCCCGCGCGGCCGGCTGCCGTTGCCGTTGTCCCAGGACTCGCGGCCGTGTTGGGGGAGAGGGGGCCCCGCCCGTGGCCCCTTTCTCTCTGCGGCTGCTTTTCTGATCGATGAGGCTTTTCGGGTCGCGTCGGAGAGGGCCCCCCGGCGGCCCGGATCTTCCCGGGGTTCTCCCTGTCACGGGGAGGGCCACGGTGGGGGTCCGGTGCTCGGCCGGGGCGGTCTCCTTTCCAATTCGCTTCCCGTCGCGAGCGAGGTGTCGCCCCTCCCGCCGCCGGAGGGGCGTCTTTACCGTCCCCAGCTGTGTGAACGCCGCGAGGCCCCGCGAGCCTTCAGGGTGCCCTTCAAAACCACGCGAGGTGCCGGTGCTGGCCCCGGTCCGGGTAGCGCCCGTGGGTGCCGGCCGCGAGCGGCGCCGGGCGGCGGTGCGGCCGGAGCTGAGCCGAGCCCCAGTTCCCCGGAGAGCGAGCCGAGAGAGAGAGAAGGGCCCGGGACTGGAAGGCCGATGGGGGCGCGGACGGGGGAAGAGAGCCCGTTCCGCGCGCACCGCTCGGTTGCTCCTTCGTCGCGCCGCCGCCTGCCGCGGAGCGAGCCGCCCCGTCAGAGGGGCCTCGGTGTCCGGGCCGCGCCCGCCTCGTCGGGTCGCTGTCTCCTCTAGCACGTCCGGTGCCTTGTGCGCGGCCCGGCGGGGGGACGCGTCGGAGCCGGGTTTCGCTCCCCCGAGCGGGCCCCCTTCGGCGCCAACCTCGCCGGCGGCCGGTCGCGCTCCTCCGCCGACCGGTCGGCGGGGCGGGCCGGCCTCGGGGGCGGGTCAGCCCCGGCCGAGTCCCGTTCCGCGCGCCGCGCGCGCGACAACCCAGCGCGAGGCCGAGCCTCTCGAAGGGGGGGGCGCGGGCCCCCACCCGAGAGCGAGACGCGAGAGAGAGAGAGAGAAGAGAGAGAGAGAAGAGGGAAGGCGCAAAACCGAAAAAAACAAAAAAAAAAAAGGCCCGCGTTGTCCGGAGTTACGAAGCTGCGCAGCGGTCCCGGCTCCTTGCCCGCGGCGTCGCGGGAAGGGCCGGCCGCCGGGGGTCGGCCGTCGCCGAGGGGCCATCCCGCCCT
>NW_028154605.1:327500-335000 GCF_965231275.1 Zosterops lateralis
CCTGCTCTCCGGCGGCCGGACTCAGTTCCCGGCCGCTGGCTTCCGAGGTAGACCTGGTCTCCGCGGCCGGACTTGGTTCCTGCCTAGGGAAGCTGTGGGTAGACCTGCTCTCCGCGGCCGGACTTAGTTCCTGCCTAGGGAAGCGCTGGGTAGACTTGTTCTCCGCGGCCGGACTTAGTTCCTGCCTAGGGAGGCTGTGGGTAGACCTGCTGTCTGCGGCCGGACTTAGTTCCTGCCTAGGGAGGCTGTGGGTAGACCTGCTCTCCGCGGCCGGCCTCGCTTCCGGGGTAGACCTGCTCTCCCGCGGCCGGACTTGGTTCCTGCCTAGGGAGGCTGTGGGTAGACCTGCTGTCCGCGGCCGGACTCAGTTCCCGGCCGCTGGCTCCCGAGGTAGACCTGGTCTCCGCGGCCGGACTTAGTTCCTGCCTAGGGAAACGGTGGGTAGACCTGCTCTCCGCGGCCGGACTTAGTTCCTTCCTAGGGAGGCTGTGGGTAGACCTGGTCTCCGCGGCCGGACTTGGTTCCTGCCTAGGGAAGCGGAGGGTAGACCTGGTCTCCGCGGCCCGGACTTAGTTCCTGCCTAGGGAGGCTGTGGGTAGACCTGCTGTCCGCGGCCGGACTTAGTTCCTGCCTAGGGAGGCTGTGGGTAGACCTGCTCTCCGCGGCCGGCCTCGCTTCCGGGGTAGACCTGCTCTCCGCGGCCGGACTTGGTTCCTGCCTAGGGAGGCTGTGGGTAGACCTGCTCTCCGCGGCCGGACTTAGTTCCTGCCTAGGGAGGCTGTGGGTAGACCTGCTGTCCGCGGCCGGACTCAGTTCCCGGCCGCTGGCTCCCGAGGTAGACCTGGTCTCCGAGGCCGGACTCGGTTCCTGCCTAGGGAAGCTGTGGGTAGACCTGCTCTCCGCGGCCGGACTCAGTTCCCGGCCGCTGGCTTCCGAGGTAGACCTGGTCTCCGCGGCCGGACTTGGTTCCTGCCTAGGGAAGCTGTGGGTAGACCTGCTCTCCGCGGCCGGACTTAGTTCCTGCCTAGGGAAGCTAGACTTGTTCTCCGCGGCCGGACTTAGTTCCTGCCTAGGGAGGCTGTGGGTAGACCTGCTGTCCGCGGCCGGACTTAGTTCCTGCCTAGGGAGGCTGTGGGTAGACCTGCTCTCCGCGGCCGGCCTCGCTTCCGGGGTAGACCTGCTCTCCGCGGCCGGACTTGGTTCCTGCCTAGGGAGGCTGTGGGTAGACCTGCTGTCCGCGGCCGGACTCAGTTCCCGGCCGCTGGCTCCCGAGGTAGACCTGGTCTCCGCGGCCGGACTTAGTTCCTGCCTAGGGAAGCGGTGGGTAGACCTGCTCTCCGCGGCCGGACTTAGTTCCTTCCTAGGGAGGCTGTGGGTAGACCTGGTCTCCGCGGCCGGACTTGGTTCCTGCCTAGGGAAGCGGAGGGTAGACCTGGTCTCCGCGGCCGGACTTAGTTCCTGCCTAGGGAGGCTGTGGGTAGACCTGCTGTCCGCGGCCGGACTTAGTTCCTGCCTAGGGAGGCTGTGGGTAGACCTGCTCTCCGCGGCCGGCCTCGCTTCCGGGGTAGACCTGGTCTCCGCGGCCGGACTTGGTTCCTGCCTAGGGAGGCTGTGGGTAGACCTGCTGTCCGCGGCCGGACTCAGTTCCCGGCCGCTGGCTCCCGAGGTAGACCTGGTCTCCGCGGCCGGACTTAGTTCCTGCCTAGGGAAGCGGTGGGTAGACCTGCTCTCCGCGGCCGGACTTAGTTCCTTCCTAGGGAGGCTGTGGGTAGACCTGGTCTCCGCGGCCGGACTTGGTTCCTGCCTAGGGAAGCGGAGGGTAGACCTGGTCTCCGCGGCCGGACTTAGTTCCTGCCTAGGGAGGCTGTGGGTAGACCTGCTCTCCGCGGCCGGACTTAGTTCCTGCCTAGGGAAGCGGTGGGTAGACCTGCTCTCCGCGGCCGGACTTTGTTCCTTCCTAGGGAGGCTGTGGGTAGACCTGGTCTCCGCGGCCGGACTTGGTTCCTGCCTAGGGAAGCGCAGGGTAGACCTGGTCTCCGCGGCCGGACTTAGTTCCTGCCTAGGGAGGCTGTGGGTAGACCTGCTCTCCGCGGCCGGACTTAGTTCCTGCCTAGGGAGGCTGTGGGTAGACCTGCTGTCCGCGGCCGGACTTAGTTCCTGCCTAGGGAGGCTGTGGGTAGACCTGCTGTCCGCGGCCGGACTCAGTTCCCGGCCGCTGGCTCCCGAG
This sequence comes from Zosterops lateralis, assembly GCF_965231275.1. Taxonomy (NCBI): domain Eukaryota; kingdom Metazoa; phylum Chordata; class Aves; order Passeriformes; family Zosteropidae; genus Zosterops; species Zosterops lateralis. Next base: position 329,728 of record NW_028154605.1, read on the forward strand.
GTAGACCTGGTCTCCGAGGCCGGACTCGGTTCCTGCCTAGGGAAGCTGTGGGTAGACCTGCTCTCCGCGGCCGGACTCAGTTCCCGGCCGCTGGCTCCCGAGGTAGACCTGGTCTCCGCGGCCGGACTTGGTTCCTGCCTAGGGAAGCGGAGGGTAGACCTGCTCTCCGCGGCCGGACTTAGTTCCTGCCTAGGGAAGCGCTGGGTAGACTTGTTCTCCGCGGCCGGACTTAGTTCCTGCCTAGGGAAGCGCTGGGTAGACCTGCTCTCCGCGGCCGGCCTCGCTTCCGGGATAGACCTGCTCTCCGCGGCCGGACTTAGTTCCTGCCTAGGGAAGCGGTGGGTAGACCTGGTCTCCGCGGCCGGACTCGGTTCCTGCATAGGGAAGCTGTGGGTAGACCTGCTGTCCGCGGCCGGCCTCGCTTCCGGGGTAGACCTGCTCTCCGCGGCCGGACTCGGTTCCTGCCTAAGGGAAGCGGTGGGTAGACCTGCTCTCCGCGGCCGGACTTGGTTCCTGCCTAAGGAGGCTGTGGGTAGACCTGCTGTCCGCGGCCGGACTTAGTTCCTGCCTAGGGAAGCTGTGGGTAGACCTGCTCTCCGCGGCCGTACTTAGTTCCTGCCTAGGGAAGCGGTGGGTAGACCTGCTCTCGGCGGCCGGACTTAGTTCCTGCCTAGGGAAGCGGTGGGTAGACCTGCTCTCCGCGGCCGGACTCGGTTCCCGGCCGCTGACTCGTGAGGTAGACCTGCTCTCCGCGGCCGGACTTAGTTCCTGCCTAGGGAAGCGGTGGGTAGACCTGCTCTCCGCGGCCGGACTTAGTTCCTGCCTAGGGAAGCGGTGGGTAGACCTGCTCTCGGCGGCCGGACTTAGTTCCTGCCTAGAGAAGCGGTGGGTAGACCTGCTGTCCGCGGCCGGACTCAGTTCCCGGCCGCTGGCTCCCGAGGTAGACCTGCTCTCCGCGGCCGGACTTGGTTCCTGCCTAGGGAAGCTGTGGGTAGACCTGCTCTCCGCGGCCGGCCTCGCTTCCGGGGTAGACCTGGTCTCCGCGGCCGGACTCGGTTCCTGCCTAGGGAAGCGGTGGGTAGACCTGCTGTCCGCGGCCGGACTTAGTTCCTGCCTAGGGAAGCTGTGGGTAGACCTGCTGTCCGCGGCCGGCCTCGCTTCCGGGGTAGACCTGGTCTCCGCGGCCGGACTTGGTTCCTGCCTAGGGAAGCGGTGGGTAGACCTGCTGTCCGCGGCCGGCCTCGCTTCCGGGGTAGACCTGGTCTCCGCGGCCGGACTCGGTTCCTGCCTAGGGAAGCGGTGGGTAGACCTGCTCTCCGCGGCCGGACTTGGTTCCTGCCTAGGGAGGCTGTGGGTAGACCTGCTCTCCGCGGCCGGACTTAGTTCCTGCCTAGGGAGGCTGTGGGTAGACCTGCTGTCCGCGGCCGGACTTAGTTCCTGCCTAGGGAAGCTGTGGGTAGACCTGCTGTCCGCCGCCGGCCTCGCTTCCGGGGTAGACCTGGTCTCCGCGGCCGGACTCGGTTCCTGCCTAGGGAAGCGGTGGGTAGACCTGGTCTCCGCGGCCGGACTTAGTTCCTGCCTAGGGAGGCTGTGGGTAGACCTGCTCTCCGCGGCCGGACTCAGTTCCCGGCCGCTGGCTCCCGAGGTAGACCTGGTCTCCGCGGCCGGACTTAGTTCCTGCCTAGGGAAGCGGTGGGTAGACCTGCTCTCGGCGGCCGGACTTAGTTCCTGCCTAGAGAAGCGGTGGGTAGACCTGCTGTCCGCGGCCGGACTCGGTTCCCGGCCGCTGGCTCCCGAGGTAGACCTGGTCTCCGCGGCCGGACTTGGTTCCTGCCTAGGGAAGCGGTGGGTAGACCTGCTCTCCGCGGCCGGACTTGGTTCCTGCCTAGGGAAGCGGTGGGTAGACCTGCTCTCCGCGGCCGGCCTCGCTTCCGGGGTAGACCTGCTCTCCGCGGCCGGACTCGGTTCCTGCCTAGGGAAGCTGTGGGTAGACCTGCTGTCCGCGGCCGGACTTAGTTCCTGCCTAGGGAAGCTGTGGGTAGACCTGCTGTCCGCGGCCGGACTTCGTTCCTGCCTAGGGAAGCGGTGGGTAGACCTGCTCTCGGCGGCCGGACTTAGTTCCTGCCTAGGGAAGCGCTGGGTAGACCTGCTGTCCGCGGCCGGCCTCGCTTCCGGGGTAGACCTGGTCTCCGCGGCCGGACTCGGTTCCTGCCTAGGGAAGCGGTGGGTAGACCTGCTCTCCGCGGCCGGACTTGGTTCCTGCCTAGGGAAGCGGTGGGTAGACCTGCTCTCCGCGGCCGGACTCAGTTCCTGCCTAGGGAAGCGCTGGGTAGACCTGCTGTCCGCGGCCGGACTTAGTTCCTGCCTAGGGAAGCGGTGGGTAGACCTGCTCTCCGCGGCCGGACTTAGTTCCTGCCTAGGGAAGCGGTGGGTAGACCTGCTCTCCGCGGCCGGACTCGGTTCCCGGCCGCTGGCTCCCGAGGTAGACCTGCTCTCCGTGGCCGGCCTCGGTACCCGACCGCTGGCGGCTCGGGTAGACCTGCTGTCTGCGGCCGGACTCGGTTCCTGCCTAGGGAAGCTGTGGGTAGACCTGTTCTCCCCGGCTCGCCTTCCCGCCTGCCCGCCAAAGCCCGGGTAGCCCGGCTTGTCCCCGGGAGGGAAGAGGAGAGTCTTCGGGAGCTGGCGGCGTTCCCGCCGCCTCCGTGCCCGAACGGACGGCGGCCCGGCTCCCGGCCTCGATTTTTACTTCGCTCGCTCCCTTTCCCTGCTCCTCGCCCTGCCCCCGCTGTCGCTGGGCCAACTGCGTTCGTTGACGGGAGAAGAGCCGGGGGCGGGAAAAGTTTGAAAGTGGCGCCAGGGAGGCTGACGGTGGAGGGCGGGGCGCCCCCAACCGCTGAGGGGGGCGGGAGACGGCTGAAGGCAGCGCCAGGGAGGCTGACGGCGGAGGGCAGGGCGCCCTCAACCGTCGATGGGCGGCCGCGACAGCCGAGGCAGGGGCGGGGGCGGGGAGAGAGGGCATGCGAGAGTATGCGTGGGTGGATGGGTGCGTGCGCGTGTGCCTGCGTGCGCCCGTCTGTGGCGCTGTTGGCCGGAGTGGGGGGGTGGCCCGTCCGAGAGGGCGGCATCGGGATGTGAGCGTGTCGAGTGGGGGAGTCCGTCTCCGTCTGTGTGAAGGCGGGCTGAGGGCCGGCGGCCTCGGGTCCCAGCGGCCCGCTAGCCCCGCGCCGAGGGCCGAAGACCTCGGCGGACCGTGAAAGAACCGGCCCGAAAGCGGCCGCCCGCTTGCCGGCCGCCCGGCCACGGCCCCTGTCGGTGGGGGGAAGGGGCGAGGCGAGGCGAGCCGCGCCGGGTTCGGCCGCCCGTCCCTGCTGCCCCTCCCCGCTGTTCCCCCATAGGTTCTGGTGCAGGGGGGGGAGGGGGGGGGTGGGGGAAGGGGCGCCGTTTTGGTGGTTCGGCGCGTGAGCGGGCCGAGGGCAGGGCGCAGCCTGCCCAATCAGCTCGGCCGGGAGCGGTCCGGGCGCGAAAAGAAAACAGCTCGGGTTTGCCGAGCTCGTTTTCTTCCTGAAACCTTTCTTGTTGCGAGTGAGTGGGAGAGCCGTTCTTCCAGGAAATGAAAAAAAACCAAAAAAACCCCCTCAAAAAACCAAACCAAACCAAAACAAACCAAACCAAACCAAACCAAAACAAAAAAAAACCCCCAAAAACCCCCCAAAAAACCCAACAACAACAACAACAACAAAAATAACCCCCCCAAAAAACCAAACGAGCAAATGAAAAGCAGGGGGTGGGGGAGCGAGGATTTTGTCGAAAATAGGTTGTGGTCTTGAAAGCGGGTTGGTTGGGTGGGCGGGAGGGGGGCCACTGGAGCCATCCGGCTGGGCGGCGCTACGAGGCTGTGAGCTTTCCTCCGGCTGCGGGGTGGCAGCGGGACGCCTCGTCTAGCCGGCCCCGGGGCGTAGGTGCAGCGCTTTGGCGGCGTGAAATGGCAGGGTGAACCGGTAGCCCCCCCACCCAGTCCGGGACGAACACGTCTACCCCGCTCCGGGCGCGGCCTGGGGACGCCAGGTCTACCCCGCTCCGGGGCGGCCCCGGGACGCCAGGTCTACCTCTCTCCGGGACGGCCCCGGGACGCCAGGTCTACCTCTCTCCGGGGCGGCCCCGGGACGCCAGGTCTACCCCGCTCCGGGCGCGGCCTGGGGACGGCAGGTCTACCCGGCTCCGGGTCGGCGCCGCGGCGCTCGCCGGCCGCCTGCAAAGAGGTCGGCGCGGCGCCGCGGCGGCCCGCGGTCGCGGGGCGAACAGGTCTACCCCGCTCCGGGGCGGCCCCGGGACGCCAGGTCTACCTCTCTCCGGGGCGGCCCCGGGACGCCAGGTCTACCTCTCTCCGGGGCGTCCCCGGGACGCCAGGTCTACCCCGCTCCGGGGCGTCCCCGGGACGCCAGGTCTACCCCGCTCCGGGGCGGCCCCGGGACGCCAGGTCTACCCCGCTCCGGGTCGGCGCCGGGACGCCAGGTCTACCCAGCCCCGGGGCCCGCCGCGGCGCTTGCCGACCCCTTCGACAGAGAGGTCGGCGGGGCGGCGCGGCGGCCCGCGGTCGCGGGGCGAACAGGTCTACCCCGCTCCGGGGCGGCCCGGGGACGTCAGGTCTACCCGGCTCCGGGGCCTGCCGCGGCGCTCGCCGGCCGCCTGCAGAGAGGTCGGCGCGGTCCTGCGCCGGCCCGCGGTCGCGGGGCGAACAGGTCTACCCCGCTCCGGCGGGACTTGGGTGGACTGCCGCGGGAGGCCGGGTAGACCGGCTCTCCCCACCGCGCCTGGAAGTTCACCAAGGGGTCGCTGTTTTGGGCTGCCTCCGGTTACGTCTTGGTCGGCGGCGGCGTGCGCCAGGGCGCCCCCCCGGTCACGTTCCACTCGTCGTCTTGCGGGCGTCCGCCGTCCCGGACTCGTCTGTCCGTATTGTGGGAGCGAGTTGACGGGCCGCATCCCCGCAGGCTGTCCCGTGCCTGTGTCCGAAGCGGGCCGAGAGGCGACGGCCGCGCGTGCGGCCGCCGGCGCGAAGGAAAGCGCCGCCCGAGGTGTGGGACGCGAGTCGCGTGGCTCCGTTCCGGTTCCCGTCGTGCCCTGGGGAGAAGGGTACAGAGGAGTTGAGATGGCGAGAGAGAAAAAGCCGCGCGAGCGCGTCCCGCTCCGGCCCGGCTGCTGCCGGTTTCCGCGAAAGGGGGCGAGGGCCCTCCCTGTGTTCCCTCCGGGCCAGATACGATGGTGTCGGGCGAGGC
>NW_028154605.1:340000-342500 GCF_965231275.1 Zosterops lateralis
CGGGAGGGAGGGGTGTGCCGCTCGGCTCGGCGCCCCTCCCGGAGGCGCGCCCGCTCCTTCCCTCGTCTCTTCTGCCCGTCGGGCGACGGCCGGCCGTCCGGCCGTCGCCGCCTCGGCGGGCGATGGCGACCGGCGAGGGAGAGAAAAAGGGACGCGGGCGAGCCTTTCGGGGCTCGGAGGAGGCGGCTCCTCCGGCCCTTCCCGTAGCGGGGAAGAGAGGGGGAGCTTTGCCGCCCGGCAAAGTATCCCGCTCTCGGCCGAACGGTCCCCTGGCGCCGAAGAGGGGGCTCCCAGGGCCGGGCCTCCGGGTGTTCCGGGAGCGCGTGAGGTTTCTCGGTGGGCCGGGCCGCGTCCCCGCTCCGGCGGGGCGGCCCGAGCCGCGGCGGTCCTCTCGGGCGCAGCGCCGGGTTACTGAGGGAAACCCCGGGCCCCGAGACGGACGGCCGCGGTGGTGGCGGCGGATGGTCGGGCGCGCCCCCGCCGGCGGACGCTCCCCCGAGGGCGGCAGTGGGGGAGGCACCCCGGCGGGGCCATGCAGGTCGTTTCCCTCGCCCCAGGGTCAGGTACCTAGCGCTCCGCGTCTCGGCGGTCCGCCGGTTCTCCTGCGGCGTCGCCAAACGCCGAGGAAGGGCCGAAAGGCCGCCGAGCCCGGGCGGAGGTTTAAAGACTCGGGCGGCTCGGCACGGGCCCGCCGTGGCGGCGGCGGCGGCGGCGGCGGCGGCGGCGGGTGTGCCGGCCGGTGGCGCGGGCGTCCTCCAGGGGAGGGGAGCCACTCCCCCGATCCCCTGCGGTGGCGTGTTCCGTGGCGACCGGCCGCGCTTCTTCTCGTCGTCGCGGCCGTCGCGGCCGTCGCGCGCGCGGGGGCCACCCGTGCCGCGCCGGGGAGGGGCGCCCTGCCCCCCCCTCTCCGCGGCCCGGTCTCGGCGGAGAGGCCGCGGCGCGCGGTCGGGTCGGCCGCGGGGCCGGACCCGCCCGCCTCGAATTTGCGGGCTCGACTGCCGGCGGAGAGCGCGTGCTCTCCGCCTTTCCTGAGCTGCGGGGTTTTGCGGCCGCCGGGGCCCGCCGCGCTCTTTCCTCGGCCGCCGCTCGCGGTCTCGCCTGCGGCGCCGCGTCGGGCGCGCGGTCGCGCCTTTCTCCCCTCGACGGCCTTGCCTTCTCCTGGAACGCACCGGCGGCGCGCCGCCCGCCGGCCGTCCCCGGTCCGACCGCTCGCCCGCCCCGGGCGAGCGCTGCGGCGGGCGCCTTCGTGGCTGGATGCCGACGGAGCGCGCGGGCGACCCCGGGGACCGAGCGGCGGCGTCGCCGCTCGGCGGGTGTCCCTCTCGGGGGATGGTCGGTCGGGAGGCGCCCGCCGTCGCCCGCGGCGGTCCCGGCCCGGGCCCCCTCCGTCCGTCGCTTCCCCGTCGCCCTTCCCGAGCCGCGTGTGGGCCGGAGAAGGGACGAGGGCGTGCGGGCGGGCCGCGGGGGGCTGCCACCTGCGCCCGGTCTCTGAGCGGAAGCGAGGAGAGCGGGCCTCGGGCAAACCTCCCCGGCCCCGTGCCGCAGGCCTTCCTCCGGGCGCGTGCCCGCGGAAAAGGGGTCCCGGCGGTGCGAAGCGGCGGCGGCGGTCCCGGGAGGGGCGGCCGCGGGCGCGGTGGGTCTGCCGCCCGGCAGGCCTCGGGCGCTCGCGATGCCGGCTCGGGTGCTTCGGCGGGCCGTTCTCGCCTCCGGCGCCGGTGGCGGAGCGCGGCCGTCGGACGCTCGCCTTCCCGGCGGGAGGAGCGGTCCAGCCGGGGGCGCGTCGGCGAGGCGGTCGTCGCCGCGTTGCCGTTCCAGGGCGGTTGTCAAGGCTGCTGGGGAGAGAAGGCCGGCCGCGTCTCCGGCGCGGCGGCGCTCCGCGAAGTCCGCGGGAGCGGTCGAGGGAGCCGAGCGCGAGCGGGGGCCGGCGGCCGCGCCCCCGGCTCAGGTGCGAGTGCGTCGTCCCGTGAAGCGAGGCCGGGCGGGGCTCCGTGCCCCTGGCGGTCCGGCGCGTGCCGCGTGGCGCGCCCTTCCGTGCGGAGACCGGGCCGAGCCCGGGCGCCTGGGCCGCCTCCGAAGGACGGGCCACGCCGCGAGGTGGCGCCTCCCCTCGCGGCGGGGGGAAGGCGGTCGGGGGTGCGGGCCCCCCCACCTCTTCGCCGGCCTTCGGAGCGTTCCGTGGGTCCTTTCTTTTTTTTCCCATCCTCTTCCGTTTGTGTGTGCTCGTACGGTCGGAGCGAGGCGCGCCCCTCCGTGGCGTCCTCGCCGAAATCCGAAGGGGGCCGCTCGGCGCGAGCGGTTCCCGGGCCCCTCCGCGCGCGCGGGGTCGGTGCCGAAAGCCAGACAACTCTTAGCGGTGGATCACTCGGCTCGTGCGTCGATGAAGAACGCAGCTAGCTGCGAGAATTAATGTGAATTGCAGGACACATTGATCATCGACACTTCGAACGCACTTGCGGCCCCGGGTTCCTCCCGGGGCTACGCCTGTCTGAGCGTCGCTTGA